>NC_079197.1:169846035-169971035 GCF_029499605.1 Hyla sarda | reverse complement strand
GAGTAAGCCAGAGATCGCACGCTGAGTGAATGGAGCTCTCCTCGTGTAGATGGCGTGTGACGTCAGCTGAGCCGGAGCTGGAGATGTAGAAGCAGGACCGGACACAAGCCTGGATCGGCCGATGAGCAGAAAGTCCGCAGTAAGTAGTCAGCTTACTCCGTGGGTATTGGACACAGTTCATATAGAGCATAAATGCCAGTGGACAGGACTTGACGCGTTTCAGGGTTCTCAAATGTGACCCTTTCCTCAGTAGTCATGAGTCAGGCACAGGAACACCTTCAACTGCCTTCAGCGAGAGCCGTCCGAGCCAATCTATCCATTCTACCACAGGAGCGGTAACACAGTATTTAAATTGATACAATCTGTCATATAAAAGGACACTTAAGCATTATAAGTATCTTTGCATCATCTTCACACCGCCAGGATACATATAGAATTGAGTCATATTTTGCCCATATAGAGCAATCCTATCTGCCAGTGATATCTTAAAATTATTCATTTTAAAATTGTTCATATTTTCAGATTGTCGGCATTTGTATCTACATTATTTGTGTTCTTCTCACACGGGCCCTGGGAGGAGTAATGCACTCACTGTATTAGATTATATTTTAACAATAAAAAATTGTTTTGAATTATTATTGGAGCACGACCCAGTAATCCATATTCCATATACAATTGATTACACTATCTTGGAAGGTCCGGGCAACATTTTTTCTATATATATAATTTAAAAATCTGTTTAACTTTCTGGCACCAGTTGACTTACAAAAAAAAATGTTTTCCACCGGAGTTCCCCTTTAAACTGTGGCCCTCCAGATGTTGCAAAACTGGATGGTCACCGGTCCTGCTAAGTAAAGTTTGGCCCACACATATCTTGTGTCTTTTGGCTAGCATAAAGGGGTACTCCACGGCCCCAGCGTTCTAAACATTTAGTTCCAAACACTGGGTGCAGGCTGCGGGGGTCATGATGTCACGGCCACGCCCCTCGTGGCGGCCGCCACGCCCCCTCCCATACACTTGCATGACTATGCTTTGTCCCTGGACCTTAAATGTTACTCCGCTGCTCAGTGTTTGGAACAAACTGTTCCGAATGCTGGAGCCAGGAGTTTGTGATGTCATAGCCCTGCCCCCTCATGACTTCACGCCCCGCCCCCTCAATGCAAGTCTATGGGAGGGGGCGTGACAGCTGTCACGCCCCCTCCCATAGACTTGCATTGAGGGGGCGTGATGTCATGAGGGGGCGTGGCTATTGTGTAATGAGCTCCCGGCGCCGTATCCAGCATTCGGAACAGTTTGTTCCAAGCGCTGAGCAGTGGAGTAACCCTTTAAAGGGGTACTCCGCCCCTAGACATCTTATCCCCTATCCAAAGGATAGGGGATAAGATGTCAGATCGCCACGGTGCCGCTGCTGCGAGTTCGCTCTGCACGTAATGAAAGGCGATACAGGGGCCGGAGCATCGTTACGTCACGGCCCCACCCCTTGTGACGTCACGGCCCGCCCCTTTCAATACAAGTCTATTGGAGGGGGTGCAGCGGTCGTCACGCCCCCTGCCATAGACTTCTATTAAGGGGACGGCCCGTGATGTCACGAGGGGTGGAGCCATGACGTCACGCGGCTCCGTCCCCTGTATCGCCCGTCATTACGCATAGAGCGAACTCGCTCTGTGCTGTAATGATAGCGCGGTGCCGCAGCGGCGATCCCGGGGGTCCCCAGCAGCGGCACCGCGGCGATCTGACATCTTATCCCCTATTCTTTGGATAGGGGATAAGATGTCTAGGGGCGGAGTACCCCTTTAAGTTGCATCACTGAAACATATGAACTTTGCACGTTATTCAAATTTTTCGAGTTTCACCTGTATATCAGTGGGGTCCTGACTCCTCTCCTAGATAGTGACCTTATTACTTGTTCTTATAAACAGTCTCTTACAACATTCCGGCCATTTAGAATGCTTATTCCATTTACATAGGAGTTAGTCTCAATTATAAGTGTTAATAAATGGTAACTCACAAAGTCAGACAAATATAAAGGAAGGTTGACTGGTACCTGATGGCCTAAGATGGTGTTGTACAGCTCCTCCTGGGCGGGGATTTTGATGGAGGGCGGTCTCTTCCTGCGGCTTTTTCCAGCCCATGAGCCCCCTCTCCTGCGCTGCAGCTCTTTGACGATTCCTTTATCATCAGACGGGAGGGACAACTGGCGGTAATTGGGCATTGAAAAGTGTCTCTTGGGTGTAAGAACTCTTTCGGGTAAGATTGCCCTCTGCTCATCCAGGCGCCTGGTCTGTGCGGTGGAGAGGAGCTCAAGAAATTCTTCTGTGTGGAGCGAGAGGACTGAGGCGGAAAGACCTGGAAGGGAAATGGACTGACATTAAAATCACTTCACACCCCTATTTAGAAGTATCAGTCACACCCAGTCCTTCTTTCCCCCGACATTGGGAGGCCATCATGCACTGTAGACAGTTGGATGGTCCTACTGAAATTATTGGGTTCAGACGACGTTAACTAAAGGGTATGGGGATATTAAAGGGGTACTCCGGTAGAAAACCTTTTTTTTTAATCAGCTAATGCCAGAAAGTTAAACAGTTTTGTTAATTACTTCTATTAAAAAAATCTTAATCCTTCCAGTACTTATTAGCAGCTGAATACTACAGAGGAAATTATTTTTTTTTTGGAACACAGAGCTCTCTGCTGATATCACGAGCACAGTGCTCTCTGCTGACATCTCTGTCCATTTTAGGAACTGTCCAGAGTAGGAGAAAATCCCCATAGAAAACATATGCTGCTCTGGACAGTTCCTAAAATGGACAGAGATGTCAGCAGAGAGCACTGTGTTCCAAAAAGAAAATAATTTCCTCTGTAGTATTCAGCTGCTAATAAGTACTGGAAGGATTAAGATTTTTTAATTGAAGTAATTTACAAATCTGTTTAACTTTCTGGCACCAGTTCATTTAATAATAATAAAAAAAAAGGTTTATACCGGAGTACCCCTTTAATGGGGTTATCCAGCTAATAACAATTATATAAGTCTCTGATTACTGGGTGTCCGACCACTGGGACCCCCATGATTTTCAAAACAGGCCTGCTCTAGCCCCCACCAATCACCGGTTGAGGTTGAACACCCCTGCGGGCAATGGATAGGGGATAAGTTTTATTAGTAGTGTTGAGCACGAATATTCGTAATGCAAATTTTTATCGTGAATATCGGCACTTCACGATTTTGCGAATATTTAGAATATAGTGTTATATATTCGTAATGACGAATATTCGTTTTTTTTTGTGTGTTTTTTTCGCATGCAAATTTTTATGCAAATTTACGCATGGGAACGTAGGAGGAATAATCGTCAATATATTCACAAAATATTGCAAATTTGAATATGGCCCCTGCCGCTCATCACTATTGATTAGCCTGATAACTCCCTTAAAGGGGTACTCCGGTGGAAAACTATTTTTTTTTTTTTATCGACTGGTGCCAGAAAGTTAAACAGATTTGTAAATTACTTCTATTTAAAAATCTTAATCCTTTCAGTACTTCTCAGCTGCTGTATGCTCCAGAGGAAGTTGTGTAGTTCTTTCCAGTCTGACCACAGTGCTCTCTGCTGACACCTCTGTCCATGTCAGGAACTGTCCAGAGCAGGAGAGGTTTGCTCTGGGGAGTTGCTCCTGCTCTGGACAGTTCCTGACATGGACAGAGGTGTCAGCAGAGAGCAAAGAACTACACAACTTCCTCTGTAGCATACAGCAGCTGATTAATACTGGAAGAAGTAAGATTTTTAAATAGAAGTAATATACAAATCTGCTTAATTTTCTGGCACCAACTGATTTAAAAAAACTATTTTCCACCGGTGTACCCCTTTAAGATTTTGCAAACCCGAATCTAATTTATTGGCCGTCAATTCTTTCTGCATGTCCTGATTCCCCATGGATCATCTCTCTGGAATCGGAACACTAAGGCTATGTTAACACAGTGGAATGTCTGCTTGTAATGTTTCCGGGTGGACATTCCGCAGACGACGGGCATCGACAGGGCCATCCAGATATGTGCCATCTCCATAGACGGCAATGCATTTCCAAACAGATTCCGTAGAAAGAATTGACAGGTCTATCCTTTCTGCGGAGGCCGGAATCGGAATCTCCGTGGCGGATGTTTCCACTTCGGAAATTCCGCGGCATGTGCTGTGCAGCAGGATCCCATTAAAAACAATGGGACTCTGCTGCAATGGAATTTCTGAACATCAATTTTCCGCTGGATACCATTCGGAAATTGTGCCGTGTGAACATGGCCTTGGAAAGCAGAACAACTTAAGACTAAACGAATCGATGACTGATTGGTTAGCTTGGTGAACCTTACTGATGTCGATCTAGAGCCGCGTTTTCCAACTAGGGTGCCTCCTGCTGTTGCAAAACTACAACTCCCAGCATGCCCAGACAGCCGTAGGCTGTCCGGGCATGCTGGAAGTTGAAGTTTTGCAACAGCTGGAGGCACCCTGGTTGGGATACCCAATATAGAGTCATTGTTTAGATAGTCACAGATGTCACTGATCAGCACTGCCGCTTATCTTTTATTTCCTGTAATTGACTCTATAGGACACAAGATGGCGGTATAGCCTCACTAACACACCGCACCTCCAGATACCTTCAGAACCTGACTTTATAACACGCAGTTACGTTTTACAATGTCGCGTTGATATAATTCCCCCTTTTTCTGTTATTTTTAGTGCGCTGTAAATATCAGTTCCTGTGTGTACGAATATAGAGTCTGCAAAACAATGAGGGGGGGAGGCGTCAGATTTCAGGCCGCTCCCCAGGGATGACAGACAATTGGATGCCTGTCATGTATCAGCGGTGATAACATTTATCGAATGGCGACGTTTTATCTGGTATTATCTATTAGAGAAAGAGGAAGTGACCGTCCAGGTGAACTGTAATATCTATAAAGCTGGAATGTCTATCAGGGAAGTCAATCATATATATTCAGTATATATCAGTGGGAACCGTCAGATACCGATTGCCAGATAGTTCTGTGAAGCAGTCAATATTATCTGGTCCGGAGAAAGCTGGGTGACAACCAACGTGACCTTGTCCACCTTACAGCTACCGAAGGGGTCCCTGGCCCTATCTTATATGAAGGATAGTCTGATGCCAATTACTATCTTATATGCATATATACACCCCTGAGCACATTCCTTTTATACTGCTTACACTTCTCCCTATACACCCATGATCACATCCCTCTACTGCTTATACCTCTCCCTATACACCCATGAACACTTCCCTCTTTCTACTACTAATACCTCTCCCTATACACCCATGAACACTTCCCTCTTTCTACTACTAATACCTCTCCCTATACACCCATGAACACTTCCCTCTCTACTGCTTAGACCTCTCCCTAAACACCCATGAGAACTTTACTCTCTACTGCTTAGACCTATCCCTATACACCCATGAGCAGTTCCCCTTTTACTGCTTAAACCTCTTCCTATACACCTGAGCATTTCTGTTTCTACTGCTTAGACCTCTCTATATTCATCCATGAGCACTTCCCTTTCTACTGCTAATACCTCTCCCTATAAACCCATGAGCACTTCCCTTTCTACTGCTAATACCTCTCTCTATACACCCACGAGCACTTCCCTTTCTACTGCTAATACCTCTTCCTATACACCCATGAGCACTTCCCTTTCTACTGCTAATACCTCTCCCTATACACCCATGAGCACTTCCCTTTCTACTGCTAATACCTCTTCCTATACACCCATGAGCACTTCCCTTTCTACTGCTAATACCTCTCCTTATACAACCATGAGCACTTCCCTTTCTACTGCTAATACCTCTTCCTATACACCCATGAGCACTTCCTTTTCTACCGCTAATACCTCTTCCTATATTGGTCGGGGTCTGAGTGTTCAGACCCCGACCAATTTTTAGGACGAGCAGGAAAAAAAAGCATGGCTGACCCCGATAATCTCATAGATTTGCATTGGAAGTTTTTCTTGCTTAGCGCCCTCTTCTCCCTGCTATTTCTAGCTATCAGACTCCGACCTATCAAAAATTTGGAAAAAAGTTTGAAAGAAGTGAATGGGTTATAGCTTTATTCCAACACAGACTGGCAACGTTTGGGTCACACCATTGTATAATGCAGTACTATATATAATGATACAGTAAGTATCAGAGGTTGCAGACAATATGGAGGGTCCCCTTACCTCTCCTTTCACAGGTCGGGGATGGGGGGGCGGATTTCCAGGGTCTCTGTCCGTCTCCTACAATCTCTGAAGATGCGCTCGCGTTATCTAGGAAAACGCTCTCCAGTTCCTCGAACGGCGGGGACCTAGGGGGGGACTGTTTGAGGGCGGGAAAAGATACAAGATGTCAGCGTTATCATCAAAGGGGACCAGTATAAGGTTTTGCTTTATCCCAAAAGTTTCATACTGGAGAGAAGATAGATTAGTGTTTCCCAAACAGGGTGCCTCCAGCTGTTACAAAACTACAACTCCCAGCATACCCGGACAGCCAATGGCTGGGAGTTGTAGTTTTGCAACAGCTGGTGGTCCACAGTCTGGAGACCACTGCACTATGGTATTGATTTATAATGGGGTCCATTTGGGTTTTCTACTCTTTTTGACCGAGCGGTGTGAACATAGCCTTAGGCTAGGTTCAGGCTGTTTCCGCTTTTTTTTTTTCTGGCATTTTTTTTTTGGACCTTAAAGGACCTCAACTGGCTCCAGAAAGTTAAACAGATTTGTAAATTACTTCTATTAATTTTTTTTAATCCTTTCAGTACTTATGAGCTGCTGAGGTTGAGTTGTTCTTTTCTGTCTAAGTGCTCTCTGATGACACCTGTCTCGGGAACTGTCCAGAGTAGAAGCAAATCCCCATAGAAAATCTCTTCTAGTCTGTGCAGTTCCCGAGACAAGCAGAGATGTCAGCAGAGAGCACTGTTGTCAGACAGAAAGGAAAAACTCAACTTCAGCAGCTGATAATTATTGAAAGGATTTTTTAATAGAAGTAATCTACAAATCTGTTTAACTTTCTGGAGCCAGTTCATATATATATATATATATATATATATATATATATATATATATATATATAAGTTTTTTTCCTGGAATAACCCTTTAAACAAAAAAAAAAAAGCCGCCAAAAATTCCCAGTCATTTAGCCCTCCCAGGATGCAGTTATTGTAGCATTTATTTTATTTTTTTTCAAAAATAGTGAGGTTTAGTTTTGGCATTCCGTTCTTTTTGTGTTTTTATCATGACAAGTCATGTGATTCTTTCATCATGTAACTCAAGGATTTCTATTGAAGAAAATAGCAAAAAAAATGCCATTGCTAAATCCACTTGTCATTTTTTATGTTTTTTTTTTTTTTTACTCCATTTCTGGGAAAACTGCCACTGAGCCCGAAACCGCAGAAAACCTGCAAAGATGAGTGAAAAGGCACAAAACGCCAAATAGGTTTGGCGCTTCATAAATCCCTATTACGGTAACTTTCAGCTAACATCTGGCCAGGTTTTCATTTGTTTCTGTTAATTTTTTATTTATTTATTTTTTGAAAAAAAAATAAGAAAAATAAAAACACCAAAATAACCAAATAACGCCGCACAGCGTTTTTTGGCCTTTTATTTTATTTATTTTTTCAAAAAAGAAAAAACTAATACTTTTTTTTTGTGGAAAAACTCAGCGGCCAGATGTTAGCCGAAAATTAATAAGGATTTATGAAACACCAAATCCTATTTGGCTTTTTTCTCTCATCTTTGGCGTTTTTGTGCGGTTTTGGCCTCAGTGGCTACGGTTTCCTTAAACTGAAGTAAGTTGAGACTATGGCGTTTTTTGGGGGACAAAATTTTGGCATTTCTCCCCCAAGTCTATAGGGGCCCAAAAAAATTTTTTTTTAAAGCGAGCGCCGTGTGGGTTTAGCAATGGCATTTCCCCCCCCCCCCCCCCCCCCCCTAGAAATCCCTGAGTCACATGATTAAAGAATCACATGATTTGTCAAGATAAAAATGCAGGGGAAAAAACACCAAAGGAAAAAAAAACATCACAAAAACTGCATCTGGTGAGTGCAAAATGACAGGCCAATTTTTTGTGGCATTTTTATTTATTTATTTTTTTGCTCATGTTAAAAAAAAAACGTGAAAAAGACTTAGCCTAAAGGGGTACTCCACCACTAGAAATGTTATCCCCAATCCAAAGTATAGCAGATAACATGTCTGATCGGGAGGGGTCCGGCTGCAGCGTTCATGAACACGGAAGCCTTGGGCCATGCATAGACATGATGTCATGTCTATGCTTCCGTGTTTTGGAACGCCGCAGCGTTGATCCAAAGATTGCGAGAGATCCCAGTGGCTGGAGACCCCCCCTCCCCCCTCCTCGCGATCAGATATGTTATCACCTATAATTTGAATAGGGGATAACATGTCAAGGGGCAGAGTACCCCTTTAAGTTGACTTAGAATGTAAACGAGTGTCTGGTCTAATGGTCGTAGCTGTTAAAGGGGCACTACGGTGGAATATATTTTTTTTTTTTAAATCAACTTGTGCCAGAAAGTTAAACAGATTTGTAAATGACTTCTATTAAAAAAATCTTTACCCTTCCAGTACTTTTTAGCAGCTGTATGCTACAGGAGGAAATTCTTTTCTTTTTGAATGTATTTTTGTCTTGTCCACAGTGCTCTCTGCTGACACCTCTGTCCATGTCAGGAACTGTCCAGAGCAGCATAGGTTTGCAATGGGGATTTTCTCCTGCTCTGGACAGTTCCTGATACGGGCATCAGGTGTCAGCAGAGAGCACTGTGGACAAGACAAAAAAGAAATTCAAAAAGAAAAGAATTTTCTCTGTAGCATACAGCTGCTAAAAAGTACTGGAAGGGTGAAGATTTTTTAATAGAAGTCATTTACAAATCTGTTTAACTTTCTGGCACCAGTTCATTTAAAAAAAAAAAATATATATATATGTTTTCCACCGGAGTACCCCTTTAACTAAAAAAGAACTTGTGAAGTCTTATGACTAGAGGTAAGAAAATCTACTTAAGATTCATCAAATTCAAATCCTATAAGGCGGCCATTGATTCCTTTTGATCTTGAAAAAAGTAGTTCCGCTTTCCAAGTCATATGAGACTTTTCCAGGGAACCAGAGCACTTGGAAAGCGGAACTACTTTTTAAGGATAAGATTTGGATTTGCTGAATCTTTAGTAGATTTTCTCACCTCCAGTGATGATCTCAGTAGGATCTAGTAAGGATCTTCTAAATCAGTGCTCTCCAACCTGCGGACCTCCAGATGTTGCAAAACTATAACTCCCAGCATGCTCGGACAGCCAACGGCTGTCCGTGCATGCTGGGAGTTGTAGTTTTGCAACATCTGGAGGTCCGCAGGTTGAAGACCACTGTTCTAAACTAATGGTGTGCTGCTGTTATGTTGTCTGCGCTAGCGGGGTAATTTTTCTTGCTGTGCTGTGTGTATTTTTATTTTTTTATTTTTTGCACTATCCTGGAGCATCCTGTAATTTGCGCAAATTTACAAAGTGTCGGGCGCAACATGATGACTTTTGTGCAACAATTAGGAAAAACACACACTTGTGCAGCAGGTTTCTCATTCTGCAAAAATTTCTGCCCTAGTGATAAGTTTCCCCCATAGTGTTAATCTTTAGGGTATGTTCATACCTGCAGATTTTGTTGCACATTTTCCGCCGCTGAATGCAGAAAATCTGCAGAAAAATATGCAAATGTACCCATTGTATTAGTTATTGTATTTATTATTATCTATAGCAGAATGTTGTTTTTCCAAGGTAAAAAAAAAACAGTCAGGCATGAGCATACACCAGTGGTCTCCGAACTGTGGACCCCTGTTGTAAAACTACAACTCCCAGCATGCCTTGGACAGCCATTGGCTGTTTTACAACATCTGGAGGTCCACAATTTGGAGACCACTGGCATACACAGTCCTATGTGAGCAGACGTTTCCATACGTTACCAGATGTAGTCACCTAGTGATCAGATATAGTTAGACGTTAGCAGATGTTTCCCTGCCAACCAACCTCAAACCCAACCATCCAACCCCAAAGATCCAGGTGCAGCGGCCATCTTGCTTCCCTCTTTTGCGCCGGTTACTCACCTCCGTCTGGGTGTCACTGTGTCTCTGTTCACCCATAACCAGCCCAGTCTCTGCCATCTTGGAGCTGTCATGGTCTCTTCCGGCTTTATTCATTCTTCACAATAACCTTCTATATCTCTTTTTATCTACATACAAGGTCTTCTCTGGCCTGGAATATTCTGTAAGTGCAAATCCTCTTTCTGCTTATTACTTCCTCGATTCTCAGTCTCTTTCATGCAAAAACCTTCATTCTGTAGAAGAAGTGAAAGGATCAGCCATGGCGCTCTGACCACATGTGACCTTTAGGCCTAACGCACCCAATGGACTGCACTGAACACATATAACTTTCTCTTTAGCTCCATGTTACATGTGATTCCTTATTATTTTGGGGAACAAACCATGGACCCCATGGCATAAAGGACCGCACTTAAAGTGTACCTGTCGTCAACAAAAACTTTTTATATAACGTAGATAATACCATTATATGTATATTTGTAATATACATTGGTTACATTTTTTTTAATATTTTTGTCTCTACAGCTATTGTCTGTGTGTCTCTATGAGGAGTCCAAATACAGGAAGTGAGGGAGGACAAGCAGGGCTCTGTACACTGAGGACAAGCGGGGCTCTGTACACTGAGGACAAGCGGGGCTCTGTACACTGAGGACAAGCAGGGCTCTGTACACTGAGGACATGCAGGGCTCTGTACACTGAGGAAAAGCAGGGCTCTGTACACTGAGGACAAGCAGGGCTCTGTACACTGAGGACATGCAAGGCTCTGTACACTGAGGACAAGCAGGGCTCTTTACACTGAGGACATGCAGGGCTCTGTTCACCGAGGACAAGCAGGGCTCTGTACACCGAGGACAAGCAGGGCTCTGTACACCGAGGACAAGCAGGGCTCTGTACACCGAGGACAAGCAGGGCTCTGTACACCGAGGACAAGCAGGGCTCTGTACACTGAGGACAAGCAGGGCTCTGTACACTGAGGACAAGCAGGGCTCTGTACACTGAGGACATGCAGGGCTCTGTACACTGAGGACAAGCAGGGCTCTGTACACTGAGGACAAGCGGGGCCCTGTACACTGAGGACACGCGGGGCTCTGTACACTGAGGACAAGCGGGGCCCTGTACACCGAGGACACGCTGGGCTCTGTACACCGAGAACAAGCAGGGCTCTGTACACCGAGGACAAGCAGGGCTCTGTACACTGAGGACAAGCAGGGCTCTGTACACTGAGGACAAGCATGCTCTGTACTATGAGGACAAGCAGGGCTCTGTACACTGAGGACAAGCAGGGCTCTGTACACTGAGGACAAGCAGGGCTCTGAATTTCGAGGACAAGCAGGGCTCTGTACACTGAGGACAAGCAGGGTTCTGTGCAATTAGATAAAGCAGGACAGTGTGGACTGAGGCTCTATAACATGCTCCTCGCTCATACATCAGGATGATTGACAAGTCAGGAGTCTGCACAGATCCCTGCTTCTCCCGCCCTCACTTCCTGTTTTTGGACTCATCATAGAGATAAACAGGCAATAGCTACAGGGACAGCATTTTTTTTACACAAAAATATACAAATTTTTTAATCAATCTATATTACAAATATACATATAATAGTATTATCTACATTATAGAAAAAGTTTTTGTTGACGACAGGTACACTTTAAAGGGATATTCAGGGATTTTTTTTTTTTATTTGACTATGCTACAGTGGCTGTAAAGTTAGTATAGTTCATAATACAGTGTCTGTCCCTGTGTTTCATGGTGGTCTCATAATACTTATGTGAGTTTTGCCCCAATGTTCATTTTAGCAGCATACAAAATGAGTGTCGCCTTAGCTTTTCCCAGGTTGCAGTGTGGCCCGAGACACTACATCACTAGTCAGATGTTGAAAGGGGGCATGGCAGTGCTTCAATGGGTGAAGCGACCACTGGGTGGGAAGGATATCAATCTCAACAGGGCGGCAGGAATTGTAGTTTTATGAACAGCACATATGAGACCCAAAACAAAAGAAAAGCTGACACTATAAAAGGATGCACAACCAATTGAATATCATAGAAATGTACAAATTATATTTAATTATGAACACTTAGCTAGTACACAAACATTGAAAACCACTTAAAAACAATATGCCCATTCCTCCACCCTATTGTAGTGTATGTATATAGTTTTTAAGTGGTTTTAAATGTTTGTGTACTAGCTAAGTGTTCATAATTAAATATAATTTGTACATTTCTATGATATTCAATTGGTTGTGCATCCTTTTTGGGGGCCAGATTTTCTTTTGTTTTGGGTCTCATATGTTGTTGTTTTGGCCACTGATTGCACCCGGTCTTTTTGATACCTAGCGGTGCCCATCTTTCTTCCATTGTGTATCATGACCTGCCTGTCAAAAAGAAAATAACTTCCTGTGGAGCATACAGCAGCTGATAAGTACTGGAAGGATTAGGATTTTTATACAGAAGTAATTTACAAATCTGTTTTACTTTCTGGCACCAGTTGATTAAAAAAAAAAATGTTTTTCTCCGGAGTACCTCTTTAAAGGGGTACTCCAGAAAAAAAAAATTTTTTAAATCAATTGGTGGTAGAAAGTTATACAGATTTGTAAATTACTTCTATTTATAAATCTTAATCCATCCAGTACTTATCAGCTGCTGTATGCTCCACAGGAAGTTGTGTAGTTCTTTCCAGTCTGACCACAGTGCTCTCTGCTGCCATGTCAGGAACTGTCCAGAGCAGGAACAAATCCACATAGCAAACCTCTCCTGACAGTTCCTGACATGGACATTGGTGGCATCAGAGAGCAATGTGGTCAGACAAATCTGTATAACTTTCTGGTACCAGTTGATTTGAAAAAAAAAAAAAAAAAAAATCCCTCTGGAGTATCCCTTTAAAACATTGGGGAGATCCTATTAACAATCATAACTTACAGCCAAAGGAGTAGTCAGGTGATTCCCTGAGATAATCTATTGTCTAATGTCCTGCTTAGTTGGTCTTCCTGCCCGTGTCTAGGAGGATATTGACCAATGGGTCATGAAAAGCAAAAGGAACTATATACCAGACTTTTCTGTCCAAGGAAAAACAATCAGATGCCATAAAAGGAGACCCATTTCCATATATGCTATAGGGCCCACTTTTATGGACACCACTGATCCCTAATACATATTTTGCATTGGCCAAATGAGCATTAAAGGGGAATTCCAGGATTTTTATTTTTTTTTGGACTATGCTACAGGGGCTGTAAAGTTAGCATAGTTCATAATAAAGTGTCTGTACTCGCAATTCTTATGTGATATTTGCCCCGATGTTCATTTTTAACAGAAAACAAGATAAGTGTTGTCTCAGGTTTTCCCAAGTTGCAGTGTGGCCCAAGATATTACATCACTATCAGGTGTTGAATGGGTGAAGCGACCACTGGGTGGGAGGGAGATCATTCTGCAGGGAATTGTAGTTGGAGGCACCCTGGTTCGAAAACACTGGTCTATTATTCACAGCACACATGGAAGGCAGCTCAGGTGTGCTTCAATGGGTGGGGTAGCTGATGTGTAGGAAACCTATATTTTAAGGGAGGGAACTTCAACAAGAAATAGCTATTTCACAAAAAGAAATCAGCAGCATTATATAAGTGGAATCACAACATAGCCATTTAGCCCCAAGACAAGCACAAATCCTTCCTAAGCATGACCATTACTGTCTGACAGGTGTGTATTAAAATCACCTTATGGTGGATAACCCCTTTAAACATTGTTAAATGTTATAATCCTCCCAGTTCACTGCCATCATGATAAACCCCCCCCCCCCCCCCCCTGCCTTTATTTTTATAATTTTTTAGTTTTCTACCTTTATTATTGCTCTGTATTTTCTGCTCAGTCTCATACAGATTCATAGACTGGGAAGGGGGTGTTCCCCAGCAGGCGTGACATAATCTGAAGCCATACAGGGGAGAACTTCCTGCCTCACTCTGCTAAACACAGCCCAGAGCAGTTCAGTGTGAGATGATCTATGATTGGCTAAGGCTGCAAACACACCCCTCAGCACTCCAGACTGCATTTCCTGATTTTGGACTTCTGCCAGGCCAGCAGGAGTCCAAAGTCTGTGCAAGAGATGGTGGGAAATGTGCTCTGGACAGGTAGGGAGACACCTAGTAGCAGCTTTTTTAAACACAAATAAAGCATAGAAAACTTCATTATTGTTTTTAACAAAGTACATTACAAAGATTTTTTATTTACCATAAGGAGCACAACAGCAAAAATGTGTTTTAATGAGAGCGCTCATTTAAGACACATCTCAGTACTGGCTATGTTACACAAGTTACACAATACATGAACATGTCTTCTAGATGTGTTGCATAAACACTGTTGCATTGATCTTACCATCAACCACATTATACAAAGCATATTGCGCAAAAACCACATTCCCCGAGATCATTCTTTACAGCCACAAACCGAAATACTGTATATGTAACCTTTAGGGTAGGGGAGCTGAGGATAGTGTTGTCTGTATTGTAGCTGCATTGAGGGATCCTACTCTTAAAGGGGTTATCCAGGAAAAAACTTTTTTATATATATCAACTGGCTCCAGAAAGTTAAACAGATTTGTAAATTACTTCTATTAAAAAATCTTAATCCTTTCAGTACTTATGAGTTGATGAAGTTGAGTTGTTCTTTTCTGTCTAAGTGTTCTCTGATGACACGTGTCTCGGGAACCGCCCAGTTTAAAAGCAAATCCCCATAGCAAACCTCTTCTACTCTGTGCAGTTCCCGAGACAAGCAGAGATGTCAGCAGAGAGCACTGTTGCCAGACAGAAAACAACAACTCAACTTCAGCAGCTGATAATTATTGAAAGGATTAAGATTTTTTAATAGAAGTAATTTACAAATCTGTTTAACTTTCTGGAGCCAGTTGATATATATAAAAAAAGTTTTTTCCTGGAATACCCCTTTAAGCCTAAATTATTTAGCATCCAGAATAATTTTTACTGGTCAAAAATATTCTTGGAACTGCATAAAAAAAAGTTTAAAAAATTTTGCTAAATCGGTGAAACAAACGTAAGACAAAAAGAAATCCGAGAACTTGTAAAGAGTGTTCGCTCTTTGGTGTTCTTTCAATCCCCCTTAGGCTCCATACTAGGTGGAACCACTGTGAATTAGTTCTGCCTGTTCCTTTAATTTAGTCTTCCTCAACCCGACTCTCCAGCTGTTACAAAACTAAAACTCCCAGCATGCCTTGACAGCTACACATAGTTTTGTCATGTCTAGAGAACCACATGTGGGGGAACTCCACTTTATGTTTTGCATTGTCCATGTATTTATACCCAGGGTATTGTTCATCTAGCAGTGGTCTCCAAACTGCTGCCCTTCAGATGTTGCAAAATGCAGGGAGTTGTAGTTTTGCCACTCCCTGCTTCACTAGCAGACTAATTTTCAGTTATTTTTTACACCCAGTTACCAGCTGTCTTCAGCACCTGTGCTGATCTGGACTAGTCTGAAAACCTGGCGTAGCACAGAAAGCAGAATGAAAGGCTCCACTGCCAATCTTGGCTTTCCTTCCATAAAAATCTAGGTCTGAAAATAGGACTAACCAAATGAGGTACAACTCCCATCTGAGGGTCAGGTTCACTTCAGCCTCACTAGCAGACTAATTTCCAGTTGGTTTTAACACATAGTGACCAGCAGTCTTCAGCACATGTCCTGATCTGGACTAGTCTAAAAAAAAACTGGCATGGTCCAGGAAACAGAATGAAAGGCCCCACTGCCAAGCCTGCCTTTCATTCCATGAAAATCTAGGTCTGAAAATAGGACTAAGCAAAAGGGTACAAATAGGGCTCAAGTCCTGCAGGAACGTGTGGAAACTGAGTTCCTGCACTTTTTCCACAGCAGGAACACCGTTCCCATTAGCAGGAGTTCTGCAGGACAAGCGCTTGAGTGGAAATCTTGGGTTAGTTCCTGAACTTTTTTCCCCAGGACTTGACCCTTGGGTACAACTCCCATCTATGGGTCAGGTTCCTCTCAGTCTCACTAGCTGTCTAATTTCCAGTTAGTTTTAACACTCAGCACCTGTCAGCACCTGTGCTGATCTGGACTAGTTTAAAATCATGGCATGATCCAGAAAGCATAAGGAAAGACCCCAGTGCCAATTCTGCCTTTCAGTTCATAAAAATCCAGACCCAAAAATGGGGCTTAAAGGGGTTATCCACCATAAGGTCATTTTAGTACATACCTGGCAGGCACTAATGGACATGCTTAGGAAGGATCTGCGCTTGTCTTGGGGCTAAATGGCTATGCTGTGAGATTACCATAACACTCTGGCTAGCTTTTTGTGAACTGGTATTTCCTGTTAGATTTTTCTTTTTTTTGCTTACAAATCCCATAATTCCATTTTCCTCCCTCCCACACATCAGCCACCCCACCCACTGAAACATAAATGAGCTGCATCCATTCAAAAGACCTGTGGTTTTCAATTAGGGTGTCTACAGCTGTTGCATTAGTTGCAGATTGAGCTCTCTCCCACCAAGCGATCACTCCACCCATTGAAGCAGACAGGCTCCCTGTCATCAGCTGACTAGTGATGTCATTTCTCGGCCGCATTGCAACCTGGGAAAAATCTGAGACAGCAGTCATTTTGTATGCTGTTAAAAATAAATAATGGGGTGAAAATCACAGAAGAATTGCGAGAAAACCGTCACACACAGGTACAGACACTATATAATGAACTACACTAACTTTACAGCCCCTGTAGCATAGTCAAATAAAAAAAATTCCTGGAATACCCCTTTAACTTTTCTTATATTTTATCCAGCTTTCCTTAGAGAAGATATGCATGCGTCTCCTGAAACATGGATGCTACAGATGACAGGTACCTTTGTGAAATATAGCGAACCCCGGCAACCATTCTTGTCCCACAAGGAAAATATCTGTAACAATAGGATCTATTCTCCTACATGACAACTCGTTGTCACTACTGGCTTTATAGTTCTTGTATGTTGCTGTTCTCCAATAGAGAGTCAAACCGTTTAAATATCAGTCATAACCGGGCATGATGTGGCCTAGATATTGGCCAATATCCATACTGTGCCAGAGTCTGAGGGTATTACAGCTTTGCTATGGCAGATGGCTGCGTTGCTCACCCTGTGGGGGATTCGCAGCTGTATGGGTCAAGTGTGAAAAGGTCACGTGGGTCGTGTCTAACATTGTTTTTCTCTGTGGCTTTGTGGTGGAGGAAGCCTTAATAATTCAACTACAGCAAAAAATACTTGGCAGAGTAAGGGCCGTCAGGGGAACGAAAGAAATGTTGATCGAGACCCTAGGCCTCCATAATGTGCACCTCCAGCTGTTGCAAAACTACAACTCCCAGCATGCCCGGACAGCCAACGGCTGTACGGGCATGCTGGGAGTTGTAGTTTTGCAACAGCTGGAGGTCCACATTTTGGAGGCCTAGGGGGAGATTTATCAAAACCTGTGCAGAGGAAAAGTTACCCAGTTGCCCATAGCAACCAATCAGATCGCTCCTTTCAGTTTTAACACGGCCTCTGTAAAATGAAAGTGGTGAGCTGATTGGTTGCTATGGGCAACTGGGCAACTTTTCCTCTGCACAGGTTTTGCCAACGGCTGTCCGGGCATGCTGGGAGTTGTAGTTTTGCAACAGCTGGAGGTCCACATTTTGGAGGCCTAGGGGGAGATTTATCAAAACCTGTGCAGAGGAAAAGTTGCCCAGTTGCCCATAGCAACCAATCAGATCGCTCCTTTCAGTTTTAACACGGCCTCTGTAAAATGAAAGTGGTGAGCTGATTGGTTGCTATGGGCAACTGGGCAACTTTTCCTCTGCACAGGTTTTGCCAACGGCTGTCCGGGCATGCTGGGAGTTGTAGTTTTGCAACAGCTGGAGGTCCACATTTTGGAGGCCTAGGGGGAGATTTATCAAAACCTGTCCAGAGGAAAAGTTGCCCAGTTGCCCATAGCAACCAATCAGATTGCTCCTTTCAGTTTTAACAAGGCCTCTGTAAAATGAAAGTGGTGAGCTGATTGGTTGCTATGGGCAACTGGGCAACTTTTCCTCTGCACAGGTTTTGCTAATTCTCCCCCCTCCCCTAGGGTCTAGATCTAGACCCCGCTTGGGAATGAACACATTGGCCCAGATTTATCAATCTTCCTGAAGACTAAATCTGTCTGGTTTTGGCTCTAACAACCAATCACAGCTCAGCTTTCATTTTACCATAGATGGTGAAGATATGAAAGCTGAGCTGCGATTGGTTGTTATGGGCAACACCAGACTAGTTTCAGATAAAAAAAAACACATTAAAATATAAGCACAGTTAAAGGGGTATTCCCATCGGGTAATACACTGCTCAAAAAAAATAAAGGGAACACTTAAACAACACAATGTGACTCCAAGTCAATGACACTTCTGTGAAATCCCACTGTCCACTCAGGAAGAACACTGATTGACAATCAATTTCACATGGAACAGACAACAGGTGGAAATTATAGGCAATTAGCAAGACACCCCCCAATAAAGGAGTGGTTCTGCAGGTGGTGACCACAGACCACTTCTCAGTTCCTATGCTTCCTGGCTGATGTTTTTGGTCACTTTTGAATGCTGGCGGTGCTTTCACTCTAGTGGTAGCATGAGATGGAATCTACAAGCCACACAAGTGGCTCAGGTAGTGCAGCTCATCCAGGATGGCACATCAATGTGATCTGTGGCAAGAAGGTTTGCTGTGTCTGTCAGCGTAGTGTCCAGAGCATGGAGGCGCTACCAGGAGACAGGCCAGTACATCAGGAGATGTGGAGGAGGCCGTAGGAGGGCAACAACCCAGCAGCAGGACCGCTACCTCTGCCTTTGTGCAAGGAGGAGCACTGCCAGAGCCCTGCCAAATGACCACCAGCAGGCCACAAATGTGCATGTGTCCACTAAAACAGTCAGAAACAGACTCCATGAGGGTGGTATGAGGGCCCGACGTCCACAGGTGGGGGTTGTGCTTACAGTCCAACACCATGCAGGACGTCTGGCATTTGCCAGAGAACACCAAGATTGTCAAATTTGCCACATGGCACCCTGTGCTCTTCACAGATGAAAGCAGGTTCACACTGAGCACGTGTGACAGACGTGAAAGAGTCTGGAGATTCCGTGGAGAACGTTCTGCTGCCTGCAACATTCTCCAGCATGACCGGTTTAGCGGTGGATCAGTAATAGTGTTGGGTGGCATTTCTTTTGGGGGCCGCACAGCCCTCCATTTGCTTGCCAGAGGTAGCCTGACTGCCATTAGGTACCGAGATGAGACCCTCAGACCCCTTGTGAGACCATATGCTGGTGCGGTTGGCCCTGGGTTCCTCCTAATACAAGACAATGCTAGACCTTCTGTGGCTGGAGTGTGTCAGCAGTTCCTGCAAGAGGAAGGCATTGATGCTATGGACTGGCCGCCTGTTCCCCAGACCTGAATCCGATTGAGCACATCTGGGACATCTCTCTCCATCCACCACACACTGTCCAGGAGTTGCGGATGCTTTAGTCCAGGTCTGAGAGGACATCCCTCAGGAGACCATCCTCCACCTCATCAGGAGCATGCCCAGGCGTTGTAGGGAGGTCATACGGGCACGTGGAGGCCACACACACTACTGAACCTCATTGTGACTTGTTTTAAGGACATTACGTAAAGTTGGATCAGCCTGTAGTGGGGTTTTCCACTGTGATTTTGAGTGTGACTCCATATCCAGACCTCAATTGGTTGATAAATTTGATTTCCATTGATAATTCGTGTGTGATTTTGTTGTCAGCACATTCAACTATGTAAAGATGAAAGTATTTCATACGATTAGTTCTTTCATTTAGATCTAGGATGTGTTATCTTAATGTTCCCTTTATTTTTTTGAGCAGTGTATAATCACAGGATACACCATAAATGTCCGATTGAAATCCAGGGCTCCCTGACTCCCTCTGGCCTACTTACTGCTGACGGAAGTAGTCAGGATTTCGCAGTTTACACCACTACCATTACAGTTAATGGGGGTTCCACCAAAAGTGGTAAAAAAGTTGGCTCAGCTTCTTTCAGCATCCTAACTACCTCCAGCAGCCACAAGGAACCTAGAAGGTCTGGTAAGCTTTCATTCCCAGATGGAAATTCCCCATTAATGGAGTTGTTCCACCCATAAGTCTTATCCTCTGTGGACAAAATAGGGAATAAGAGGGAGATTTATCCAAACCTGTCCAGAGGAAAAGTTGCTGAGTTGCCCATAGCATCCAATCAGAACACTTCTTTCAGGTTTGAAAAGGCCTCTGAAAAATTAAAGAAGCAATCTGATTGGTTGCTATGGGCAACTCAGCAACTTTTCCTCTGGACAGGTTTGGATAAATCTCACCCTAAGCTCGTGACCCCTGGGACAACTGGTGGTCTTGACTATTGGGGTCTTAAGTCTCCCATCAGAATGGAGACAGTACAATGGTCCCAGAACAGCTCTTGGGTATTTCTGGCAGCCTGCTTAGACAGATGCATGACTGGCACTCCCTTCTGACGGGAGAGTTGAGACCCTCATTCTTGAGAATACTGGGGTTTCAATGGTCCCCTATAAAATGAATATGTGTTATTAATTTGGCCCTGGGGGATCTACTCTTTTGAATATGCTGGATATATAAACTATGTGTTCGGTGTATTCACTGATGACTCCTATTAGCTTAATTGCATGAAATAGCGACAAAGTGTGATGGCAGATCCACTTTAAAGGGAACTTGTTATCTTTTTCATGCTGCCTGAACCACAAGTCATTTGGACAGTGCCTGTTTCAATGAAGACTGATGGGATGGGGAAAAGCCACCAGGGACCACCCCAATGAAGACTGATGGGATGGGGAAAAGCCACCAGGTATCACCCCAATGAAGACTGATGGGATGGGGAAAAGCCACCAGGGAACACCCCAATGACTTGTGGTTCAGGCTGCATGAAAGTGATATCAGGTTCCCTTTAGGATACAGGCCTCAGGATTAGTTACATAGTATAACGTAAGGGTTAGGTAGTCTGATATCTACCTTATTTCTCATCACAGGCTCCGAGCTAATGGAACCACCATTCAAGCTTTACCCTGGAGCTCCGATTTTTTCGATTTTTTTGGCTGCATGTAAGCACAAGCTCCCCTAAGATCAACAAGAAGCCAGAGTGAAGCTAGAGCGAAAAACCATTAAAAATAAGGAGGAACATATCATAATCCAGCAGGGAGAAAAGGAAGACTATGACATAAATGCTGCACCTAGGCCGAGGGAAAGGAACCTCAATATAAACCATACCTGAAAATCAGCTATTAACTATTTACAACCTTGTGAATAATGCTGAGCGTCAGTGATACCACGCTGGGGGAAGAGTTCCCTTTGGCATTGTTGGGTGTAATGCCAAATGACTATATTATCTGCGCCCAGGTGCCAAGTGACAGATATGGTTTATAGTTGCCACTTAGATTCACTAATGCCATGAGATCTGTGATTATGTTGAGGTACATCAGATAATTCAGTGCTAAATGCTGGAGAACCACAAGAGTGTAAGTAGGTCTGGAGACATCAATTTGGGGGGGGGGGGGATATGCACAGGATACGCCTTAAATGTCTAATAGATGGGGGTCCCATTATCTTGAAATACAGGGCTCTCTGATTCCCTCTGGCCTGTTGCCGCAGATGGAGGTAGTCAGGAGTTTGCTGTTTACATGACTGCCATGTTGTCACGATGCCGGCTGGCAGGTAGTGGATCCTCTGTGCCAGAGAGGGATTGGCGTGGACCGTGCTAGAGGATCGGTTCTAAGTCACTACTGGTTTTCACCAGAGCCCGCCGCAAAGCGGGATGGTCTTGCTGCGGCGGTAGTGACCAGGTCGTATCCCCTAGCAACGGCTCAACCTCTCTGGCTGCTGAAGATAGGCGCGGTACAAGGGAGTAGACAGAAGCAAGGTCGGACGTAGCAGAAGGTCGGGGCAGGCAGCAAGGATCGTAGTCAGGGGCAACGGCAGAAGGTCTGGAATCACAGGCAAGGAACACACAAGGAACGCTTTCACTGGCACTAGGGCAACAAGATCCGGCGAGGGAGTGAAGGGGAAGTGAGGTGATATAGGGAAGTGCACAGGTGTAAACACTAATTGGAACCACTGCACCAATCAGCGGTGCAGTGGCCCTTTAAATCGCAAAGACCCGGCGCGCGCGCGCCCTAGGGAGCGGGGCCGCGCGCGCCGGGACAGAACTGACGGGGAGCGAGTAAGGTACGGGAGCCGGGGTGCGCATCGCGAGCGGGCGCTACCCGCATCGCGAATCGCATCCCGGCCGGAGGTAGTAACGCAGCGCCCCGGGTCCGTGGAACCGACCGGGGCGCTGCAGTGAGGGAAGTGTAGCGAGCGCTCCGGGGAGGAGCGGGGACCCGGAGCGCTCGGCGTAACAGTACCCCCCCCCTTGGGTCTCCCCCTCTTCTTGGGGCCTGAGAACCTGAGGATCAGACTTTTGTCCAGGATATTGTCCTCAGGTTCCCAGGACCTCTCTTCTGGACCACAACCCTCCCAATCCACTAAAAAAAAAGTTCTTCCCCTGACCTTTTTAGAGGCCAGAATCTCTTTGACAGAGAAGATGTCCGAGGAGCCGGAAACAGGAGTGGGAGGAACAGATTTAGGAGAAAAACGGTTGAGGATGAGAGGTTTAAGAAGAGAGACGTGAAAGGCATTAGGGATACGAAGAGAAGGAGGAAGAAGAAGTTTGTAAGAGACAGGATTAATTTGACACAAAACTTTAAAAGGACCAAGATAGCGTGGTCCCAACTTATAGCTCGGGACACGGAAACGGACATATTTAGCGGAGAGCCATACCTTGTCTCCAGGGGAAAAAATGGGAGGAGCTCTTCTTTTCTTATCTGCGAATCTCTTCATGCGAGAAGAAGCCTGTAAGAGAGAATTTTGGGTCTCTTTCCATATGGTGGAAAGATCACGAGAAATTTCATCCACAGCGGGCAGACCAGAGGGCAAGGGGGTAGGGAGGGGGGGAAGAGGGTGACGGCCGTACACCACGAAAAACGGAGATTTGGAGGAAGATTCAGAGATTCTGAAATTATACGAGAATTCGGCCCAAGGTAGAAGATCTGCCCAGTCATCCTGGCGGGAGGAAACAAAATGTCGTAAATAGTCACCCAAGATCTGGTTAATTCTCTCTACTTGTCCATTGGATTGAGGATGGTATGCAGAAGAAAAATTTAATTTAATCTTGAGTTGTTTACAGAGAGCCCTCCAGAATTTAGACACAAATTGGACGCCTCTATCCGAGACGATCTGTGTAGGCAACCCGTGAAGACGAAAAATGTGTACAAAAAATTGTTTAGCCAACTGAGGCGCTGAAGGAAGACCAGGAAGAGGGATGAAATGTGCCATTTTGGAGAATCGATCAACGACCACCCAAATAACAGTGTTGCCATGAGATGGGGGTAAGTCAGTAATAAAATCCATACCAATCAGAGACCAAGGTTGTTCGGGGACAGGTAGAGGATGAAGAAAACCAGCGGGCTTCTGGCGAGGAGTCTTATCCCGGGCACAGATAGTGCAGGCTCGTACAAAGTCCACCACATCAGTCTCTAGAGTCGGCCACCAATAGAAGCGAGAGATGAGTTGCACAGATTTCTTGATGCCCGCATGACCTGCGAGATGGGAGGAGTGACCCCATTTGAGGATCCCAAGGCGTTGGCGTGGAGAAACAAAGGTCTTTCCTGGAGGAGTTTGCCTGATGGAGGCTGGAGAAGTGGAAATCAGGCAGTCAGGAGGAATGATGTGTTGAGGAGAGAGTTCAATTTCAGAGGCATCTGAGGAACGAGAGAGAGCATCGGCCCTAATGTTTTTATCAGCAGGCCGAAAGTGAATTTCAAAATTAAATCGGGCAAAGAACAGAGACCACCTGGCCTGACGAGGATTCAGCCGTTGGGCAGACTGGAGGTAGGAGAGGTTCTTGTGATCGGTGTAAATAATAACTGGAAATCTTGATCCCTCCAGCAGATGCCTCCATTCCTCAAGTGCTAATTTAATGGCTAGAAGCTCTCGATCCCCGATGGAGTAGTTCCTCTCCGCCGGAGAGAAGGTCCTGGAAAAAAAAACCACAAGTAACAGCATGCCCGGAAGAGTTTTTTTGTAGAAGGACAGCTCCAGCTCCCACTGAGGAGGCATCAACCTCCAATAGGAAGGGTTTAGATGGGTCAGGTCTGGAGAGCACGGGAGCCGAAGAAAAGGCAGACTTGAGTCGTTTAAAGGCGTCTTCCGCTTGAGGAGGCCAAGACTTGGGATCGGCATTTTTTTTTGTTAAAGCCACAATAGGAGCCACAATGGTAGAAAAATGTGGAATAAATTGCCTGTAATAATTGGCGAACCCCAAAAAACGTTGGATGGCACGGAGTCCGGAGGGGCGTGGCCAATCTAAGACGGCAGAGAGTTTATCTGGGTCCATTTGTAGTCCCTGGCCAGAGACCAAGTATCCTAGAAAAGGAAGAGATTGGCATTCAAACAGACATTTCTCTATTTTGGCATAGAGTTGATTATCACGAAGTCTCTGAAGAACCATACGGACATGCTGGCGGTGTTCTTCTAGATTGGCAGAAAAAATCAGGATATCGTCCAGATATACAACAACACAGGAGTATAGTAGATCACGAAAAATTTCATTAACAAAGTCTTGGAAGACGGCAGGGGCGTTGCATAGACCAAAGGGCATGACCAGATACTCAAAGTGTCCATCTCTGGTGTTAAATGCCGTTTTCCATTCATCCCCCTCTCTGATGCGGATGAGATTATAAGCACCTCTTAAGTCCAGTTTGGTAAAAATATGGGCACCTTGGAGACGATCAAAGAGTTCAGAGATGAGGGGTAGGGGGTAGCGGTTCTTAACCGTGATTTTATTAAGACCGCGGTAGTCAATGCAAGGACGTAGAGAGCCATCTTTTTTGGACACAAAGAAAAATCCGGCTCCGGCAGGAGAGGAGGATTTACGGATAAAGCCCTTTTTTAAATTTTCTTGGACGTATTCAGACATGGCAAGAGTCTCTGGGACGGACAGAGGATAGATTCTGCCCCGGGGTGGAGTAGTGCCCGGGAGGAGGTCAATGGGACAATCATAAGGCCTGTGAGGAGGTAGAGTCTCAGCTTGTTTTTTGCAAAAAACGTCCGCAAAGTCCATATAGGCCTTAGGGAGACCGGTTACATGAGGAAGCACAGGGACACGGCAAGGTTTACTGGGAACCGGTTTTAAGCAGTCCTTGGAACAAGAGGGCCCCCAACTCTTGATCTCCCCAGTGGACCAATCCAGGATTGGGGAATGGAGTTGAAGCCAGGGAAGTCCAAGAAGGATTTCAGAAGTGCAATTGGGGAGGACCAACAGTTCAATCCTCTCGTGATGAGATCCGATGCACATTAGAAGGGGCTCCGTGCGGAAACGTATAGTACAGTCCAATCTTTCATTGTTTACACAATTGATGTAGAGGGGTCTGGCGAGACTGGTCACCGGGATGTTGAACTTGCTGACGAGAGAGGCTAAGATGAAATTTCCTGCAGATCCAGAGTCCAAGAAGGCCACAGCAGAGAAGGAGAGGGCAGAGGCAGACATCCGCACAGGCACAGTAAGACGTGGAGAAGCAGAGTAGACATCAAGGACTGTCTCACCTTTGTGCGGAGTCAGCGGACGTCTTTCCAGGCGGGGAGGACGGATAGGACAATCCTTCAGGAAGTGTTCGGTACTAGCACAGTACAGGCAGAGATTCTCCATGCGGCGTCGTGTCCTCTCTTGGGGTGTCAGGCGAGACCGGTCGACCTGCATAGCCTCCACGGCGGGAGGCACAGGAACAGATTGCAGGGGACCAGAGGAGAGAGGAGCCGGGGAGAAGAAACGCCTCGTGCGAACAGAGTCCATATCCTGGCGGAGCTCCTGACGCCGTTCGGAAAAACGCATGTCAATGCGAGTGGCAAGATGGATGAGTTCATGTAGGTTAGCAGGGATTTCTCGTGCGGCCAGAACATCTTTAATGTTGCTGGATAGGCCTTTTTTAAAGGTCGCGCAGAGTGCCTCATTATTCCAGGATAATTCTGAAGCAAGGGTACGGAACTGTACGGCATACTCGCCAACGGAAGAATTACCCTGGACCAGGTTCAACAGGGCAGTCTCAGCAGAAGAGGCTCGGGCAGGTTCCTCAAAGACACTTCGAATTTCCGAGAAGAAGGAGTGTACAGAGGCAGTGACGGGGTCATTGCGGTCCCAGAGCGGTGTGGCCCAAGCCAGGGCTTTTCCAGACAGCAGGCTGACTACGAAAGCCACCTTAGACCTTTCAGTGGGGAACTGGTCCGACATCATCTCCAAGTGTAATGAACATTGGGAAAGAAAGCCACGGCAAAACTTAGAGTCCCCATCAAATTTATCCGGCAAGGATAGTCGTATTCCAGAAGCGGCCACTCGCTGCGGAGGAGGTACAGGAGCTGGCGGAGGAGATGATTGCTGGAGCTGTGGTAGTAACTGTTGTAGCATAACAGTCAGTTGAGACAGCTGTTGGCCTTGTTGCGCAATCTGTAGTGACTGCTGGGCGACCACCGTGGTGAGGTCAGCGACAACTGGCAGAGGAACTTCAGCGGGATCCATGGCCGGATCTACTGTCACGATGCCGGCTGGCAGGTAGTGGATCCTCTGTGCCAGAGAGGGATTGGCGTGGACCGTGCTAGAGGATCGGTTCTAAGTCACTACTGGTTTTCACCAGAGCCCGCCGCAAAGCGGGATGGTCTTGCTGCGGCGGTAGTGACCAGGTCGTATCCCCTAGCAACGGCTCAACCTCTCTGGCTGCTGAAGATAGGCGCGGTACAAGGGAGTAGACAGAAGCAAGGTCGGACGTAGCAGAAGGTCGGGGCAGGCAGCAAGGATCGTAGTCAGGGGCAACGGCAGAAGGTCTGGAATCACAGGCAAGGAACACACAAGGAACGCTTTCACTGGCACTAGGGCAACAAGATCCGGCGAGGGAGTGAAGGGGAAGTGAGGTGATATAGGGAAGTGCACAGGTGTAAACACTAATTGGAACCACTGCACCAATCAGCGGTGCAGTGGCCCTTTAAATCGCAAAGACCCGGCGCGCGCGCGCCCTAGGGAGCGGGGCCGCGCGCGCCGGGACAGAACTGACGGGGAGCGAGTAAGGTACGGGAGCCGGGGTGCGCATCGCGAGCGGGCGCTACCCGCATCGCGAATCGCATCCCGGCCGGAGGTAGTAACGCAGCGCCCCGGGTCCGTGGAACCGACCGGGGCGCTGCAGTGAGGGAAGTGTAGCGAGCGCTCCGGGGAGGAGCGGGGACCCGGAGCGCTCGGCGTAACACATGTCTATGAAGAGGAGGAGCATCACCTGGATCAGTGGTCTTCAAAACTGTGGCCCTTACAGATGGACCAAAACTACAATTCCCAGCATGCCCGGACAGCCGTTGCTGGGAGTTGTAGATTAGCACCATCTGGGGGTAGGGGGGCACAGTTGGGAGAACACTGATCTAGATGATCTACTATTAAACAAATACCACCAAGTAATGGACCATTGCTCTAATATCAAGAGTTTCCTCATCCCTAGTAAGTAAAATACTGCAGGTATGGAATCAAACCCCTGGAGGAATGTTAGTGTAGCATGGGGTATGATGTATAGTGTAAGCAAACCTATGCTGTATGTTGTACTCTAAGCCTAGAGCAGTGTTTCCTAAATGAGGTCCTCAAGCACCCCCAACAGGTCATGTTTTCAGGATTTCCTTAGGCTTTCACAGGTGATATAATTGTGGTCAGTGCATCGGGCATCACCACAGCTATTTCACCTGTGAAAGACTAAGGAAATCCTGAAAACATGACCTGTTGGGGGTGCTTGAGGACCGCGTTTGGGAAACACTGCTCTAGAGGAAAGAAGGTTTCTACATCAGCACAGATGGAGGGTTCTTTACTGTAACCACAGTGAGACTGTGGTCTTGGTGGCCAATTGTGCTCACCTCTTTATGTGCATGGCCCGAGCCAGGAGCAGTCTCTCCCTTGTCCTCCGCTTCTTTACTGAGCTGTCACTTCCCCCCCAATGCCTCTTCTTCCGTTCATTCTCTTCCTCTTCTTACGCCATAAATGTCCTATTGATGGGTGTCCCACCATCTTGAAATCCAGGGCTCCCTGACTCCCTCTGGCCTACTTACTGCTGACGGAAGTAGTCAGGATTTCGCTGTTTACACGACTACAATTACAGTCAATGGGGGTTCCACCAAAAGTGATAGAAAAGCTGTCTCTCCTTCTTTCCGCATGCTAAGTACCTCCAGCAGCCACAAGGAACCTATAGGGTCTGGTAAGTTTTCGTTCCCAGATGGAAATTCCCCATTAATGGAGTTGTTCCACCCATAAGTCTTATTCTCTGTGGACAAAATAGGGAATAAGAGGGAGATTTATCCAAACCTGTCCAGAGGAAAAGTTGCTGAGTTGCCCATAGCAACCAATCAGATCTCTTCTTTCATGTTTGAAAAGGCCTCTGAAAAATTAAAGAAGCAATCTGATTGGTTGCTATGGGCAACTCAGCAACTTTTCCTCTGGACAGGTTTGGATAAATCTCACCCTAAGCTCGTGACCCCTGGGACAACTGGTGGTCTTGACTATTGGGGTCTTAAGTCTCCCATCAGAATGGAGACAGTACAATGGTCCCAGAACAGCTCTTGGGTATTTCTGGCAGCCTGCTTAGACAGATGCATGACTGGCACTCCCTTCTGACGGGAGAGTTGGGACCCTCATTCTTGAGAATACTGGGGTTTCAATGGTCCCCTATAAAATTAATATGTGTTATTTATTTGGCCCTGGGGGATCTACTCTTTTGAATATGCTGGATATATAAACTATGTGTTCGGTGTATTCACTGATGACTCCTATTAGCTTAATGGCATGAAATAGCGACAAAGTGTGATGGCAGATCCACTTTAAATGGAACTTGTTATCTTTTTCATGCTGCCTGAACCACAAGTCATTTGGACAGTGCCTGTTTCAATGAAGACTGATGGGATGGGGAAAAGCCACCAGGGACCACCCCAATGAAGACTGATGGGATGGGGAAAAGCCACCAGGTACCACCCCAATGAAGACTGATGTGATGGCAGAAAAGCCACCAGGGAACACCCCAATGACTTGTGGTTCAGGCTGCATGAAAGTGATATCAGGTTCCCTTTAGGATACAGGCCTCCAGATTATTTACATAGTATAAGGTAAGGGGTTAGGTAGTCTGATATCTACCTTATTTCTCATCACAGGGTCTGAGCTACTGGAACCACCATTCAAGCTTTACCCTGGAGCTCGGATTTTTTTGATTTTTTTGGCTGCATGTAAGCACAAGCTCCCCCAAGATCAACAAGAAGCCAGAGTGAAGCTAGAGCGAAAAACCATTAAAAATAAGGAGGAACATATAATAAATGCTGCACCTAGGCCGAAGGAAAGGAACCTCAATATAAACCATACCTGGAAATCAGCTAATAACTATTTACAACCTTGTGAATAATGCTGAGCGTCAGTGATACCACGCTGGGGGAAGAGTTCCCTTTGGCATTGTTGGGTGTGGTGCCAAATGACTATATTATCTGCGCCCAGGTGCCAAGTGACAGATATGGTTCATAGTTGCCACTTAGATCCACTAATGCCATGAGATCTGTGGTTATGTTGAGGTACATCAGTTAATTCAGATGCTAAATGCTGGAGAACCACAATAGTGTAAGTAGGTAAGTAGGTCTGGAGACATCAATTGGGGGGGGGGGGGGGGGATATGCACAGGATACGCCTTAAATGTCTAATAGATGGGGGTCCCATCATCTTGAAATACAGGGCTCCCTGATTCCCTCTGGCCTGTTGCCGCAGATGGAGGTAGTCAGGAGTTCGCTGTTTACATGACTGCCATGTCTATGAAGAGGAGGAGCATCACCTGGATCGGTGGTCTCCAAAACTGTGGCCCTTACAGATGGACCAAAACTACAATTCCCAGCATGCCCGGACAGCCGTTGGCTGTCCAGGCATGCTGGGAGTTGTAGTTTAGCACCATCTGGGGGTAGGGGGGCACCGTTTGGAGAACACTGATCTAGATGATCTACTATTAAACAAATACCACCAAGTAATGGACCATTGCTCTAATATCAAGAGTTTCCTCATCCCTAGTAAGTAAAATACTGCAGGTATGGAGTCAAACCCCTGGAGGAATGTTAGTGTAGCATGGGGTATGATGTATAGTGTAAGCAAACCTATGCTGTATGTTGTACTCTAAGCCTAGAGCAGTGTTTCCTAAATGAGGTCCTCAAGCACCCCCAACAGGTCATGTTTTCAGGATTTCCTTAGGCTTTCACAGGTGATATAATTGTGGTCAGTGCATCGGGCATCACCACAGCTATTTCACCTGTGAAAGACTAAGGAAATCGTGAAAACATGACCTGTTGGGGGTGCTTGAGGACCGCGTTTGGGAAACACTGCTCTAGAGGAAAGAAGGTTTCTACATCAGCACAGATGGAGGGTTCTTTACTGTAACCACAGTGAGACTGTGGTCTTGGTGGCCAATTGTGCTCACCTCTTTATGTGCATGGCCCGAGCCAGGAGCAGTCTCCCCTTTGTCCTCCGCTTCTTTACTGAGCTGTCACTTCCCCCCCCCCCAATGCCTCTTCTTCCGTTCATTCTCTTCCTCTTCTTACGCCATAAATGTCCTATTGATGGGTGTCCCACCATCTTGAAATCCAGGGCTCCCTGACTCCCTCTGGCCTACTTACTGCTGACGGAAGTAGTCAGGATTTCGCTGTTTACACGACTACAATTACAGTCAATGGGGGTTCCACCAAAAGTGATAAAAAAGCTGGCTCTCCTTCTTTCCGCATGCTAAGTACCTCCAGCAGCCACAAGGAACCTATAGGGTCTGGTAAGTTTTCGTTCCCAGATGGAAATTCCCCATTAATGGAGTTGTTCCACCCATAAGTCTTATCCTCTGTGGACAAAATAGGGAATAAGAGGGAGATTTATCCAAACCTGTCCAGAGGAAAAGTTGCTGAGTTGCCCATAGCAACCAATCAGATCGCTTCTTTCATGTTTGAAAAGGCCTCTGAAAAATTAAAGAAGCGGTTTTGATTGGTTGCTATGGGCAACTCAGCAACTTTTCCTCTGGACAGGTTTGGATAAATCTCACCCTAAGCTCGTGACCCCTGGGACAACTGGTGGTCTTGACTGTTGGGGTCTTAAGTCTCCCATCAGAATGGAGACAGTACAATGGTCCCGGAACAGCTCTTGGGTATTTCTGGCAGCCTGCTTAGACAGATGCATGATTGGCACTCCTTTCTGACGGCAGAGTTGGGACCCTCATTCTTGAGAATACTGGGGTTTCAATGGTCCCCTATAAAATGAATATATGTTATTGATTTGTCCCTGGGGGATCTACTGTTTGAATATGCTGGATATATAAACTATATGTTCGGTGTATTCACTGATGACTCCTATTAGCTTAATGGCATGAAATAGCGACAAAGTGTGATGGCAGATCCACTTTAAAGGGAACTTGTTATCTTTTTCATGCTGCCTGAACCACAAGTCATTTGGACAGTGCCTGTTTCAATGAAGACTGATGGGATGGGGAAAAGCCACCAGGGACCACCCCAATGAAGACTGATGGGATGGGGAAAAGCCACCAGTACCACCACAATGAAGACTGATGGGATGGCGGAAAAGCCACCAGGGACTACCCCAATGAAGAATGATGGGATGGGGAAAAGCCACCAGGGAACACCCCAATGACTTGTGGTTCAGGCTGCATGAAAGTGATATCAGGTTCCCTTTAGGACACAGGCCTCCAGATTAGTTACATAGTATAACGTAAGGGTTAGGTAGTCTGATATCTACCTTATTTCTCATCACAGGCTCTGAGCTACTGGAACCACCATTCAAGCTTTACCCTGGAGCTCGGATTTTTTAGATTTTTTTTGGCTGCATGTAAGCACAAGCTCCCCCAAGATCAACAAGAAGCCAGAGTGAAGCTAGAGCAAAAAAACATTAAAAATAAGGAGGAACATATCATAAACCAGTGGGGAGAAAAGGAAGACTATGACATAAATGGCGCACCTCGGCCGAGGGAAGGGAACCTCAATATAAACCATGCCTGGAAATCAGCTATTAACTATTTACCACCATGTGAATAATGCTGAGCGTCAGTGATACCACGCTGGGGGAAGAGTTCCCTTTGGCATTGTTGGGTGTGGTGCCAAATGACTATATTATCTGCGCCCAGGTGCCAAGTGACAGAGTGATGGTTTATAGTTGCCACTTAGATTCACTAATGCCATGAGATCTGTGATTATGTTGAGGTACATCAGATAATTCAGCCTCTAAATGCTGGAGAACCACAGGAGTGTAAGTAGGTCTGGAGACATCAATTGGGGGAGGGGGGGGGGACATGCACAGGATACGCCTTAAATGTCTAATAGATGGGGGTCCCATCATCTTGAAATACAGGGCTCTCTGATTCCCTCTGGCCTGTTGCCGCAGATGGAGGTAGTCAGGAGTTCGCTGTTTACATGACTGCCATGTCTATGAAGAGGAGGAGCATCACCTGGATCAGTGGTCTCCAAAACTGTGGCCCTTACAGATGGACCAAAGCTACAATTCCCAGCATGCCCGGACAGCCGTTGGCTGTTCGGGCATGCCGGGAGTTGTAGTTTAGCACCATCTGGGGGGAGGGGGGCACAGTTTGGAGAACACTGATCTAGATAATCTACTATTAAACAAATACCACCAAGTAATGGACCATTGCTCTAATATCAAGAGTTTCCTCATCCCTAGTAAGTAAAATACTGCAGGTATGGAGTCAAACCCCTGGAGGAATGTTAGTGTAGCATGGGGTATGATGTATAGTGTAAGAAAACCTATGCTGTATGTTGTACTCTAAGCCTAGAGCAGTGTTTCCTAAATGAGGTCCTCAAGCACCCCCAACAGGTCATGTTTTCAGGATTTCCTTAGGCTTTCACAGGTGATAATTGTGGTCAGTGCATCGGGCATCACCACAGCTATTTCACATGTGAAAGACTAAGGAAATCCTGAAAACATGACCTGTTGGGGGTGCTTGAGGACCGCGTTTGGGAAACACTGCTCTAGAGGAAAGAAGGTTTCTACATCAGCACAGATGGAGGGTTCTTTACTGTAACAGTGAGACTGTGGTCTTGGTGAACATAAAAGGAGAGATCAGGAGGGGCCTGGATATATTTCTAGAGAGTAAAACATTACAGGTTATGGATTCTAGATTTATAGGGACAGAGCGTTGATCCAGGGATTTATTCTGATGCTATATTGGAGTCGGGCAAGAATTTTTCCTCTGTCATGGCAAGAATTGGCATCAGCCTCATAAGGGTTTTTTGCCCTCCTCTTGATCAACACAGTAGAGACACAATAGGGATGTAGTTTGAACTTGATGGACTCCTTCTTTTTCAGCCTTATAAACGATGTTACATACAGGAGACTCTTGTTTTCTGTCGGACTCTCTGCTCCTGTACAGTACTGTAGACGCCTACACTGGCTTCACATTTGTTGGGCTGGATGCAATACTTCCCTTACCCTAGGCACCAGCCACCCACGCACAGCCACTGTTTTGATGTCAGTGCAAAAAAGAAATTAATTAATAAAATAATATATATATATATATATATATATATATATATATTTATATGTACATATATATTCACTGCTCAAAAAAATAAAGGTAACACAAAGATTGTGGCCTGCTGGAGGTCATTTTGCAGGGCTCTGGCAGTGCTCCTCCTGCTCCTCCTTACACAAAGGTGGAGGTAGCGGTCCTGCTGCTGGGTTGTTGCCCTCCTATTACCTCCTCCACATTTCCTGATGTATTGGCCTGTCTCCTGGTAGCGCCTCCATGCTCTGAACACTACGCTGACAGACACAGCAAACCTTCTTGGCACAGCCCGCATTGATGTGCCATCCTGGATGAGCTGCACTACCTGAGCCACTTGTGTGGGTTGTAGACTCTGTCTCATGCTACCACTAGAGTGAATGCACCGCCAGCATTCAAAAGTGACCAAAGCATCAGCCAGGAAGCATAGGAACTGAGAAGTGGTCTGTGGTCACCACCCGCAGAACCACTCCTTTATAGTCTTGCTAATTGCCTATAATTTCCACCTGTTGTCTGTTCCATTTGCACAACAACATGTGAAATTGATTGTCATTCAGTGTCATTGACTTGGAGTTACATTGTGTTAAGTGTTCCCTTAATTTTTTCAGCAGTGTGTGTATATATATATGTGTGTGTGTGTGTGTAATATATATATATATATATATATATATATATATATATATATATATTTTACCCTTTAGTTATAACACATTTGCACCGCCATTCTATCTACTCTTGTAAACCAATGCGTCCATATATTTATAGGTATGTATGTGTGTGTATATGTATATAGATATATATATATATATACACATACACATACATAGTTACTTCAAAAGAGTCGCAGCACACCCAAGCAGCATACGGTGCAAAAAACTGAGCTTTATTGTCCCATGTAATACGACGTTTCGATGGTATCACACCATCTTTATCAAGCATATGCTGGTGTGATACCATCGAAATGTCGTATTACATGGGCCAATAAAGCTCCGTTTTTTTGCACCCTATACTGTTTGGGTGCGCTGCGACTCTTTTGAAGTAACTATTGATGGACACGGTCTGCGACTGGGACCACAGTCATCGCTTGCACCCCTATCTACTCTCTGTGACCTGCTGAGGTTGTGCTGCCTATCTTGTATTTGTATACACACATATATATATATATGTATATATGTTTTTTACCCTCCAATTATACACATTTGCGCCGATGTCCCTTCTACTCAATGCGCCAAACACTCTTCTATCTAACCAGCGACAGATCTGATCTCCGGAGCCTTATAATACTTTGATGTAGATTAGGTGGATGTATTTCCTGAGCTCTGTATCCTCTGGGGCGCCCGGCTCTATCTCTACAGATAAGGACATGGGTTATGGCTGCGGTTAGCGGGGACAGTACAGTAGACAGTATCTACGCCGCTCTTATACGAGAATACGAGATTCGCTCACCTCTTTATGTGCATGGCCCGAGCCAGGAGCAGTCTCCCCCTTGTCCTCCGCTTCTTTACTGAGCTGTCACTTCCCCCCCCAACGCCTCTTCTTCCGTTCATTCTCTTCCTCTTTTCTTCCTGTCTTCCTCTCTCTGCTTCTCTTTCTCTCTATAATATCTCTTATTAACCTTCCCCCGCTTCTTTTTGCAGCTTTGTTGTCAGGGCCACCTATAACACCGGTCGTATTGGAATAAGCCCCAATAACCACAGCAGGAGTGCCCCCACAATGTGTCCCCCCAAACTTTACACAACCCCACTTTAACTCTACTCACCAATATCAGGGTCTCCTGTGTTCCCGCAGTCTCTGAAGCTCTATGTGTCTCTTGCTCTGTCTCGTCTCTCTGGCTGTCTCTGAGGTTTTGCTGCAGTGTTTTCTCATATAATGAATCAGCCACTTCCTGTGTAGTCTGCACTAAGCCCTATACAATAGGTGCATGTGCCTCTGTGTGTTTTTTCCCACACTCTCTACACCAGTGTTTACCCAACCGGGGTGTCTCCAGCTGTTGCAAAACTACAACTCCCAGCATGCCCGGACAGCCGAAGGCTGTCCGGGCATGCTGGGAGTTGTAGTTTTGCAACAGCTGGAGACACTCTGGTTGGGAAACTCTGCATTACACAGTTCATTACACACACACAATGCACAATACACACATTGCCAAGACTAAGATTAGAACGGTGCCGCCCGCAACTTGCCCATCTGGTTTAATTCTTCTATAAGTTGTAGTTTTGCAACAGCTGGAGACACACTGGTTGGGAAACTCTGCATTACACAGTTCATTACACACAATGCACAATACACACATTGCAAAGACTAAGATTAGAACGGTGCCGCCCGCACTTGCTGATCTGGCTTATTTCTTCTATAAGTTTTATTAAAAAGAAGAAGAAAAAAAGTTAAAATGGTAAAAGTAGCAAAAAGTCCTTTCCACTGCAATATATGTAACCACCACTGGGTGGCACTGCAGCACTGTAGTGTTCTTAACTTAGCACCTTTGGCGTTCACCTGTAAACAGCGATAGTATCTTAGGGGCCTACAAGTGAGATACATATGCCAGATTAGTTTATAAAGATGAATTCTATACAAAAGGGTTTCCCAACCAGGGTGTCTCCAGCTGTTGCAGAAATACAACTCCCAAAATGCCAGGAGTTGCAGTTTTGCAACAGCTGGAGGCCCATTGGTTGGGAAACACACCTATAGAAGGTATAGCAGGGCTGTCTTCTCAAGTTCCACGTGTCTGTCTTTCCAGTATTTAAAGGGGTATTCCACTGGAATTTTTATTTTTATTTTTTTTATTTTTTTATTTTTTATTTTTTCAACTGGTGCCAGAAAGTTTAACAGATTTGTAAATTACTCCTATTTCAAAATCTTAACGTACCTTCCAGTACTTATCAGCTGCTGTATGTTCCACAGGAAGTTGTGTAGTTCTTTCCAGTCTGACTGCAGTGCTCTCTGCTGACACCTCTGTCCATGTCAGGAACTGTCTAGAGCAGGAGAGGTTTGCTCTGGGGATTTGCTCCTGCTCTGGACAGTTCCTGACATGGACAGAGGTGTCAGCAGAGAGCACTGTGGTCAGACAGAAAAAAAAACTTCCTCTGGAGCATACAGCAGCTGATAATACTGGAAGGATTAAGATGATTAAATAGAAGTAATTTACAAATTAACTTTCTGTCTGTCCACAGTGCTCTCTGCTGACACCTCTGTCCATTTTAGGAACTGTCTGGAGCAGCATAAGTTTGCTCTGGGGATTGTCTCCTGCCCTGGACAGTTCCTGACATGGACAGAGGAGACAGCAGAGAGCACTGTGGACAGACAGAAAAGAAATCCAAAAAGAAAAGAATTTCCTCTGTAGTATACAGCCGCTAATAAGTACTGGAAGGATTAAGCTTTTTTTAATAGAAGTAATTCACAAATCTATTTACCTTTCTGGCACCAGTTGATTTAAAAAAAAAAAAAAAAGTTTTCCACCGGAATATCCTTTTAAGCAAAAATCATTCGAGATGGAGGCATGGTTCTTATGCATCAAAAAGGAAGAGGCTTAGCTGTGGTTGGAAAGGGGTTCCCCAAAGTGAAGGTGTATTTCGGGGTTCCCAGAAGCTGGGTTTTCTTCACATAGTCCTTGTAACTAGTACTTACTCCTCCTATAGGAAGGGTAACTTGGATCAGTAACTTTAAAGCTCAGAGGTGGGAAAATATTGTCTTAGTTGTCTTACCAGTACTGCAGTTCCCAATGGTGAGGTGCAGGCCTGAAGATTCGTCTCTTTCCTCCTTTCTGCTCATAGATTAGGACCAAGTTAGGATAGTGTTCTGGATGGAACTCGTAGCAGGGGTTGGCATCCTCCTAAGCTGTGCTAGACTACTTTCCCCTAACAACCTCTCAGCAGACATCCTGGTCTAAGGCCATGTTCACATGGCTGATTTCATGCAGAATGTCCACCTGGAAAATATGGGAAAACATTCCGTACATTTCAATAATTTTGCTGGGGCGTTAGGACTGATAGGAAATGCACCATCTTATAGACGACAATGCATTTCTGAGTAGAATCCACAGAAAGAATGGACATGACTATTCTTTCTGCGATGCCAGAATCAGGATTTTGAAGTTCCGCTTTGTGCACAGTGCAGCAAAATCGCATTGAAATGCAGTGGAATTTCCGAGCAGAATATTCTCATCGAAATCCACTTGGAAATTCCTTTGTGTGAACGAAGCCTAAAGCACAAACACAACAGAAGGAAAAGCTGTGCTAAACTGATCTCTCTCTTCCTCTCAGTAATGAGGTTGTACCACTACTCACCATCAACCATCAAACCAAGCCCAATGGTTGAGGCATCTGCCCAGGTTTGCCTATTGCTGCCTCTGGTCTAGGGATCTAGTATGAATAACATTGGGGAATTATCAATGGCTTCTTTTTCACTGCATTCTTCTGTCTTGCACTTTTACCTTTAGGCCAATATCAAATGCACCAAATCTTTCACATGGTCATAGGATTTATAAAGATTTTTCAGATCGATTTTTCACCTTGTAGATTGCTCAAAGTTAGCAGCTTTTAAAAAAAAATAATAAATAAAAACTTTACTCAAGCTAAGCCTCATCCCAGCATCTGTCAGAAGGCAAAACTTAAATGGGCACTGTCAGTTATAAAAACTTTTTATATGTTGTACATCTTTGCAAAATAATAGTTTTTTAATATACTTCTTTAAAAAAAAAAAAAAATTAAATTTTATTATAGAAACTGCCTTTGAATATGCCACCACTAGGGGTCGCCAAATCTCCGAGGACACTGACAAGTCCCACAGCAGCATGACGGTGTCCAAGGATCATGGACACGAGATGGCTGATTGAAAAGGCTGCAGGAGGAACATAGCCTGCAGCAAAACTGCTGTAACACAGTTTTACCAAACGTGTGCCTCCAGCTGTTGCAAAACTACAACTGTAAGCATGCCTGGACAATCAAAGGATGTCTGAGCATGCTGGAAGTTGTACTTTTGCAAAAACTGTAGACACACCACTGTACTTTTAGCACTAAAACTTTGCAGTAATTTGGGAAGATGTAAGTTATACACTCACCATATTGTCTTTGGTGGTAGAGTGAAGGCAATCTCCAATAATCATTGTGTGTGTGTGTGTGTGTGTGTGTGTGTGTGTGTACAACATAAATCCAGAAAGGAAAGGGTTACAGAGCAGGACTGCCAGGCTTCTAAGAGCAGTGAGTCAGCAGAGTGGGGGAGGGCTAGGAGTCTTCACAGTGCAGGCAAGAGAAGGACCCGCCCCCTCCCTCTGGGAAGATGAAAAAGACAGTGGTCAAGTTTAAAGGGATTATCCAGGAAAAAACTTTTTTTTTTTAAATCTACTGGCTCAAGAAAGTTAAACAGATTTGCAAATTACTTCTATTAAAAAATCTTAATCCTTTCAGTATTTATGAGCTTCTGAAGTTAAGGTTGTTCTTTTCTGTTTAAGTGCTCTCTGATGACATGTGTCTCAGGAACCGCCCAGTTTAGAAGCAAATCCCCATAGCAAACCTCTTCTAAACTGGGCGGTTCCCGAGACAGGTGTCATCAGAGAGCACTTAGACAGAAAAGAACAACCTTACCTTCAAAAGCTCATAAGTACTGAAAGGATTAAGATTTTTTAATAGAAGTAATTTACAAATCTGTTTAACTTTCTGGAGCCAGTTGATATATATAAAAAAAAAAGTTTTTTCCTGGATAACCCCTTTAATATGCAATTTTTTTTAGGAAATATCGATGATAGATACATAAAAATTTTATGTACATGATCAGGATTAGGTACTGAGTAACATATAACAGATTTGTTTTTTGTGGGATCTGACAGGTACGCTTTAAGAACAAGGCACAAATTTATAATAAAGATACTGAAGTGAAGATTGAAATTATTATTATTATTATTTTTTTAAATCAACTGGTGCCTGAAAGTTAAACAGATTTGTAAATTACTTCTATTTAAAAATCTTAATCCTTCCAGTACTTATCAGCTGCTGTATGCTCCACAGGACGTTTTTTTTCTTTTTGAAGTTCCTTTCTGTCTGACCACATTTCTCTCTGCTGACACCTCTGTCCATGTCAGGAACTGTCCAAAGTAGAAGCAAATCCCCATAGCAAACATATACTGCTCTGGACAGTTCCTAAAATGAACAGAGGTGTCAGCAGAGAGCACTGTGGTCAGACAGAAAGGATCTTCCAAAAGAAAATAACTTCCTCTGTAGTATACAGCAGCTGATAAGTACTGGAAGGATTAAGATTATTATTTTTTTTTTTTTTTTTTTTTTATTTAACTGGCACCAGTTCATTTAAAAAAAAATCCCAGTGGAGTACCCCTTTAAACAAATCACCAAATGATGGCTTATAATTAGGGTATAACATTGCTTGCAAATCCTACTGTTAGGACCCCCTGGATCACTAAGGCAAAAGGAAAGAGGCTTCTTTGATATTTTTGACACCCAACATATGACACCCATAAAAGTCCACAAGGAGCCTCTCTTTCTCCATTCTTCAACAGATGCTATATTATGAAGGGGCAAGCTGTGCATAACTAGCTTGCCCCCTGACTGGTGAGCAGTTAAGGGGTTAAGAAATATACAGGCAAGGTTTTTAGCCCCCTCCCCCGCCTGTAAAAACTTGTTGGTAACTATAGTGGTATGTCCCATGGGTGGGGGGGGAGGAGTGCACCAATCAGGGGTTTAATAGTTTCCCGGGCTTTCAGAGGCCCTCCCCTGGGTATTTATAGCTGTGGTGCCTCCCTTCCCCCCTCAATCTGCCCAGGACCCAGAGTTTTGCCCTCCCTCCCTCCCTTTTTGTATCTCTGTTTATTGTAAGTCACAGCTTGGCGGTAAGAAGACGGTGAAAGCGGGGTCAACCCGGGGTAGACCTCCACACAGGACAGTGTGGCAGCACCTCTCGGGTTGGTAAGAAGCCAATCGGTGTCTTTGTTACAGTTAAATTGTTATTTATATAAGTAATTTTATAAATAAAGCTGTGGCCGATCCCCACCCATAAAAAGTTGAATTGTTGTGTCAGTTATTATTTAATTAATTATTGTAATAAGGGGGAGGGGTAGTTATAGCCTGCTAGGAGCTAATTGGGTCTCAACAGTCTGAAAAAAGTCCTTTCTAGAAGGATTATATGAAGCCCTAAATTTCCACACTCCATGGCCTATAGATGGTTCCTTCTGATCGAATCGCCAGCAAATCTCCACAGCCATACAGGAGACCACCCACCAACCGCCCTGATCCCATTACGATCAATTACAGGTCTACATATGGTAACACTTTCTCCATAAATAGTAACTTTCCTGTCAGTTATGTCCAAAAATTACCCATAATCCTTCCCCTAAATGACGCCATCTCCAGGTTGAGATGTCTCACAAGCGCAGATGGATATGGAGATTCCAGACCTCCAGGAATGATGTTATTTTTTATGTGATTTAATATTGTTAAGTCTGAAATCCTGTGACGTGTCAATTATAGTAATGGGCTTCACGGGGGTCATTATAGCAAAAATGTCAACTTAAAGGGGGGCTTCACAAAGGTGTCTGTTCTGTGCCGGATTGTGAAGAAACGGATTGTGTCTTTGATCCGCCTATAAGATTTATTTTCCTTTGGTCACATGACAGTGGCACAACTCTTGTATAAGGCACAGAAGCGTTATGGTTGCAATGCCCTCCAGGTGGCACTATTTCTTATATTCTTTTTTAGAATACAATGGTCCAGTGTTTCCCAACCAGGGTGCCTCCAGCTGTGACAAAACTACAACTCCCAGCATGCCCGGACAGCCAAAGGCTGATCTCTGCTGCTGTGCTCAGTAAAGACTGATTGTATAAGAGAAGAGAGTGAATTGTAATGGCCGCCCCTTTATATAGTGGGGGGCTGGACTAAAGTCCATTGGTCAAGCTGCGGGTCATAGGTTAAGCTGGTGCTCTCTGGGACAACAAATCATGTGACTGCATAACATAGCATGTGACATTCTCACAGGTCCTTGAGACCTTCCCCAGGCTCTATCTATACATTAGGAGACTGTCTAGGCATTAAAGTGATATACACAACATTATGGAACAACAGGGGGAGATCTTGCAGGGGAGCCCCCAGGTCACTGAGGGTCTCAACCTGACAGGGACTAAGGGTAGTACAGGACCATGTCCTGTACTGGGACATCACAACACCTTCTTATTAACTCCTTTCTGTCCCTCCTATGATTGTGGCACAGCACTCAAGTCCCAAGACCAACACCCCCACTTCAGCATCAGGCTCATAATAGGCCAAGGCTGATACCACCATGATAGGGCACAGTGGTGCCCTATATACATATTGTATTTACCGTATTTTTCGCCGTATAAGACGTACTTTTTCTTCCCCAAAACTGGGGGGAAAAAGTCGGTGCGTCTTCTACGGCGAATACACCCCTATCGCGGCGGTCCCTGCGGCCATCAACGGCCGGGACCCGCGGCTAATACAGGACATCACCGATCGCGGTGATGCCCTGTATTAACCCTTCAGACGTGGCGATCAAAGCTGACCGCCGCGTCTGAAGGGAAATTGACACTAACCCGGCTGTTCAGTCGGGCTGTTCGGGACCGCCGCGATCTCACCGCGGCGGTCCCGAACAGCCCGACTGAATAGCCGGGTTAGAGCTTACAGGACACCGGGAGGGACCTTACCTGCCTCCTCGGTGTCTTCTCCGTTCAGGGATCCCCTGTATGGCCGGCACTCTCCTTCCTCGTCATCACGTATGGCGGCGACGGAGAGCGAGGATACCCGGCCGGCAGCAGAGACGTTCCGGAGCGACGGGGACACGGCGACAGCGATGGAGCGACATCCAGGGCAGCGGTGATGGGGACACGTGAGTATTACCTCCTACTGCAGTGGTCTTCAACCTGCAGACCTCCAGATGTTGCAAAACTACAACTCGCAGCATGCCCGGACAGCCGTTGGCTGTCCGGGCATGCTGGGAGTTGTAGTTTTGCAACATCTGGAGGTCCGCAGGTTGAAGACCACTATTGGGTTCAAAATCGTAATTTTTTTAGATTTTGCCCCTAAAAATTGGGTGCGTCTTATATGCCTATAGGACGAAAAATACGGGTAATAATAACAATAATGTAATGAATAGCAGATAACAGGCATCCATCATCAACTGTGCTTCATACTGCCTAAACTAGATGCAGAGCAAAGAAGTGTGAACTGGCTGTAAAATGACATGCTGCAGATTTACAATCCACACTGCCAATCAATTTACGCGCAGATTTTATGCAAATGTTTTTCTCGCCCACTTTGCAGTAGCTCTTAGCCTATGTTCACATGTCGGAATGTCCGCACGGAGAATCTCCGTGCGGACATTCTGTGCATCTAGGGGTTGCCGGTATAATATGCCAGTGCTAGGACCGCACAGGAATGCGTCATCTCATAGACAGCTATGCATTCCACGTGGACTCCGCACAAAGAATGAACGTGTTTATTTTTTTGTGGACACAAAAAATAGAATTTCCGTGCTGGAAACATCTGGCATTGAAATTCCGACATGTGCTCAGAGCAGCAGAATTCTGTTGAATGCAAAGGGACTCTGCTGCAGCGGAATCTCCATGCCGGATTCCAATGAAGAATGCCTAAGGCAATGTTCACACTTCGGAATGTCCGCATGGAAAATCTCTCATAAATGGCTATGCATTCCGCACGGAGTCTGCAGAAAGAATAAACAGGTTCATTCTTTCTGCGGACATGGAAAACTGAATTCCTGTGCCAGAATTCCAATGCTAAATTTGTCCCCGAAATTACGGATGTGTGAACATGGTGCACAAAAAATCCACAGCGTATATCTGTCCTGTGTGAACATAGCCTTACATTAAAGCGGTGTTCCACCCTTAGACATCTTATCCCCTATAAAAAGGATAGGGGATAAGATGTCTGATTACGTGGGTCCCGCTGGGACCCCCTATGATCTCCCTGCAGCACCCGGCATTCTGTGCCGGTGGTGATTGAGTATCCGAAACGCTGATTTTCCCAGACAGAGACACGACATCATACTACACCCCTTCCATTCATGTCTATGGGAGGCGTGTTTTGGTATGGTGTTTTTTTTATTTATTTATATATTTCTTTATTTTTAAGAAATTGTGACGTTTTTCATTCTATTGTTCAACAGTTTGAAAAAAAGAAAAAAAAGTCAAGTGAGCACGTATATTGCCGTATATTGCCATTATTTCTGGTGTTATTTTTTCCCCCAATTCTTCAACAGAAATCCATAATGAGACAATCACATGACTTGTAATGAGGAGAAAAAAAAAATCAGGGGATAAAACCATGCATTATAAAAAAAATGTCTATAGTAAAAGGCGCTATTTTAAAACACCCCCCAAAAAAAATGCATCGTGGGGAAGAAAAAAAAGAGGGGGGCATATGTGAGAATCGTAAATATATAACCCGGCAGAGGTGAGGGATTAGAAAGGAGAGTTGGCATGAACTGGGCACAAGGCATAGGAGCCCTGAGAGCAGGCGGCTTTGGCGCAGTGATGGAGGAGCGGATTGTCTCCATTTATCTTTGGATAATTAGATCCTAATTACCCGCCTGCTCCGTTTAATTAGAGCCGCAGAGATGGAGCCCTCCCCCCTCCTGCTAATTAATATCCATGCTTTAACGAGCAGACTAATGAAGTGTGCGAGGAGGAGAGAGCGAAGGGTTAATGGAGCACAGCTTCATCATCTCTGGCAGATGAGAGGTTAATGGGGCAATGTAGTGCAGGGCCTGCCTGGCAGGGAGAAGGTTAATGGGCTGGTATGTGTTGTGGGTTAGTGCCAGAGGGGTAGGGTTAATAGTGCGTCTTCTCCAAGAGCTCACTGGTAAGGTAGAGGTTAATAGTCCAGCTTTCTATGGGGGTCCATTTAGTCTTTATAGGGGACTAAGGGGGCGACACGACCTGTGACCAACAGAAAACATCGACCAGATCGGCCAGAATTGGGTTGTCCTTACAGTAAGATACCAAGATAGAAGTCCTTACTATATTTTGGGCATATTTTGGGCATCCTTACAGTGGAGTAGTAGGGGGCACAGGGGTAGTTGCCCCAGGCACATTGGGGGAGATTTATCAAAACCTGTCCAGAGGAAAAGTTGCCCAGTTGCCCATAGCAACCAATCAGATTGCTACTTTCATTTTAAACAAGGCCTCTGAAAAATGAAAGCAGCGATCTGATTGGTTGCTATGGGCAACTGGGCAACTTTTCCTCTGCACAGGTTTTGATAAATCTCCCCCACAATTCTTAGGTTTGCAAAATCTGGTGAGAATTGTTCCACCAAACCTGGCAATGCATACGACCAAAGGCATAGTGCGGCACCAAGGCGTACGTACCATAGCAACGGACCATGTGGCTGCTATGGGGCCCTTGGAGAGAGGGGCCCCGATCCTGGTTAGTCCGATTCCTTTTTCCTATTGGTAAGAAGCTGTACAGAACTCCTCTCTCCAGGGATCTGCATTGTCAGCAAATTAACGGAGGAGGGTATAGATCAATGGGTCATGGAAAGTAAAGAGGAAAATAAACATCAAACCTTTCTGTCCTGAGAGGCAAAACGAGACGCCAAAATATGAGGCCCATTTTGATTTTGGCTCTGGGGTCCTCTTTCTTCTCTGTATGCCACTGTGCAGCAGGGAATGTATGTGCAAGAGCAGAAAGTCTGGAGATTGACAGGTGTCCCCGCTCCTGTACACACACACTGTACTACATTACTCTATCGGCTGTGCCCTCTGCTGCTTACTTTACATTTGCCAGGCCAGGTTAGGCAGGATGCAACATTTGTACACCATGGTATGTATGTACAGGAGCAGGGACACCTGTCTATCAGCAGACTCCCTGCTCCTTTACAATACTGAGCAGTAGATACACTGTATACATCACCACTTACATTACATTTGCCAAGCTAAGTTAGGGGGTATAATACTTGCCTGGCCCTGGCTATTGACAATCCCCTCTACCCTACATAGTAACATAATTCAAAAGTTAAAGGGGTTATCCAGGAAAAAACTTTTTTTATATATAAATCAACCGGCTCCAGAAAATTGAACATATTTGTAAATTACTTCTATTAAAAAATCTTAATCCTTTCAGTACTTATGAGCTGCTGAAGTTCTTTTCTGTCTAAGTGCTCTCTGATGAAACGTGTCTCGGGATCTGTCCAGAGTAGAAGCAAATTCCCATAGGAACTGCACAGAGCAGAATAGGTTTGCTATGGGGAATTGCTTCTACGCTGGACAGCTCCCGAGACACGTGTCATCAGAGAGCACTTAGACAGAAAAGAACAATTCAACTTCAGCAGCTCATAATTATTGGAAGGATTAAGATTTTTAAATGGAAGTAATTTACAAATCTGTTTAACTTTCTGGAGCCAGTTGATCTAAAAAAAAAAGTTTTTTTCCTGGAATACCCCTTTAAAAACGACTCATCAAGTTCAACATATAATCCTACAGCAGTGGTCTCCAACCTGCAGACCTCCAGATGTTGCAAAACTACAACTCCCAGCATGCCCGGACAGCCGTTGGCTGTCCGGGCATGCTGGGAGTTTTAGTTTTGCAATATCTGGGGGTCCGCAGGTTGGAGACTACTGTCCTAAAGTGTTCTGCAGTGTTTCCCAACCAGGGTGCCCCCAGCTGTTGCAAAACTACATCTCCCATCTTGGTTATAGTTTTGCAACAGCTGCAGGCACCCCGGTTGGGAAACACTGGTTCATACTAAATTTAGTGTTTCTGTCACTGACATCCATCAGACTGGGAGGCTGTTAAATACTATGACTAATAGCAGCGGGTGCCATTTATTTAGATGCCCCAAACAACATCACCTAGGGACTCCGTTCGGGCCGAGGGTGATGCCACCCACTGGTTTTTACTACATTATACAACTACATCCCATTCTCAGCGACAGATACCGTGACAAAAAACAATAAATGTAATATGAACCTAACCTAAAACCTATTTTATTTCTAGAAACAGCGCCAGTTTTGTCAGTGGGATTTGACTTGTAGTGCATTTATATGAGTGCAATACCAGACACAGCCCAGTGGAGTAAAGTGGCGCTGTATCTGCCAAAGTAGCACATACTTATCTCTAGCCTCATAATAAACCATTCACAATTTAAGGGTAAGTTTACGCTATGTCATTGCTCCCGTTAGTCAGATCTGTTGGCATACCGGGGTGCCAATGTATACTGTTTACGGGAGCAGCGGACCCCATTACTTTCTAAGGCCGTTATAAAGGAGTACAGCAGTGTTAGACACTTATCCTCCTCTCCTGTACGGGGACCCAGCATTGACATCCCCCCCCCCCCCATACAGCTCAATGGGAGAGGCAGGGATGCACAAATGCTGTATCTCCGCCTCTCCCATAGAGATACATATAGGGGGCGTGTCCCGTACAGGTAATCGCGCGGGGGGGGGGGGGGGGGGGGGTCCCAGCATTCACCCCCCCCACGATCAGACACTTATCCCCTATCCTGTGGACAGGGGATAAGTGTCTTACACTGCAGACTCTCCTTTAAGGCCATTAATAATAGCATATATGTCCTGAAAGGTTTAACTAGGTGACTCCGTTTGGCCATAGAAATCAATGGTGTCCACAGCTCTAGTTAACAGTATACATCGGCATCACATTTTCAGAATGATGCCATCAGATTGGACTAACGGGAGCACTGACATAGTGTGAACCTACCCTAAACTATTAAAAACTGAACAATAACAAAACTTCCAGCCCTGCAGGGGTCACATGGAGTCCCTGCGGCTCTATACCGCGTGGTCTCCACATGGTGCCAAGATATTTTTTAGGATTCCTATGTAACTGAAAAGAAAGAAAAAAAAAATCTTTACATCTTGCGCCTTACAGACCTTGGTATAGGGCGCCACAGACCACTATAGGTGCCATTCTATGGCTCTGTGCAGCACGGGGGGTTGTATGGATTCATGATACATTATGCTGCTGTTCATTGCATTGTGCAAAAAATTATAATAATTATGCTCAGTTTAAGGGTTAATCTTCTTGGAAGTAAAGGGGTTAAGGGTTCGCATGAGAACGGGACGCTGGACGATGAAATCCGGGTAAAATATTGTGTTATAGGAGAAATATTCGGAATAAAGTGGCAGGAAGGCGAATGGTTCATTACAGTGATCACCTCCAGGGGGGACAATGTCCTGCTCTCCAGGGCCCGGCGCTATCTCCTCCGCTCTGTAATAACACACGCAGATCCCCATACACCCCCCTTTACATTACTCTTTGTTGTTCTAGTCGCCCCCCCTATATTAAACTCCCCCTCCGCTCCTCATTACCTCTTTGTATAATATACCCCGCTCCCCTCCCCCCCTCTCCTTAGGGGATTCGCTGCCTGGAGTCAGGGTCTACTGCACAGTATGGATGGTAGTTTATACATAATTGCCGTGTATCGTAGAATATTAACACATAAGAAACACGAAAGATGCCGATATACTGCGCACTATTAAAATCATAGCTTCCCATATGGTTCAGGTACCTAATGCTTTTTTGGGGCACAGTCGTAATTGTATTTGTGATGTAGAAAGTAAGAAATCGTTCCAATTGCGACTACATTCTCCAATCTGCCATAGAGTGGAATGAAATTCGTAGGAAGCGCAATTTTTTCTTTTGCTTATAGGATAGTAAACTGCAAATGTATCAAAGGAATCGGATTAAATTCCTAGAAGAAATGCACAGACATTCGGCTGTCCGGGCATGCTGGGAATTGTAGTGTGTATGTGTGTGTGGTGAGTCACAGGGTGTGAGGTGTAAGGGGCAGGTGTTGTTGCCCAGGGGTAGATGGTATTAACCCCAGGGCTCAAGTCCTGCAGGAACGTGTTGGAACTAAGTTCCTGCACTTTTTCCACAGCGAACACCATTCCCATTAGCAGGAGTCTTTCAGGACCAGCCCTTGAGTGGAAATCTTGGGTGAGTTCCCTCACTTTTTTCCCCAGGACTTGACCCCTGATTAACCCCTTCTTGTTCGTGACACCAGGGCATGATTTAACCCTAATCACCCGAAGGTAACACCGCTAGTCCTAGGTTAGGCAGGGGCAAATAATAGTCCAAGGCCAGGTTAAGGATAACGGTAGCTTTTACTGAGGTAGACAGATAGTAATAGTCTATACAGTTCGGCCAGGATCCCAGAGAGGTGACCAGTAACACAGGGGACCCCGCAGATTGCTGGGACTATGAGTGCAGACCACGCTGACTACAATTGACTTGACTGAAGATGATGACAGATGATAAAGACGACTTGATTTACTGACTTGTGGCTGCAATTTAGGTTGAGGCCTCCAGATGTGCTGGACACTGACCCTGAGACGTCTGGACTGGACCGAACCTCAGCAGGAAAGAATCACAAGAGACAGATTGCAGCTCCTCCATATCTTATAAAGGGGGGCTGTGCAAGGAGCCCATAGGCTACCTGCGGGTCACCTGGTCACTGGGTGCTCTCTGGGTAACAAACATATGACAAACATGTGACAAACATTATCATGTGACTAACAATCATGTGACCAACGTCAAAGGTCCTTTACACTTAATATACAACCTATTCACATTATGGGGGAACACTGCAGGAGAGCCCTGAGGACGTACAGGGACTCAACCTGACAGGACTGTAGGAACATATCCCATACTGGGACACCACACACACACACACACACACACATATACAGAAATATATATATATATATATATATATATATATATATATATATATATATATTGCTAAATATAAGATATAAGGGGGTAGAAGAGAGTCTCTCTTTGTCTGGAGGAACTGGGACATCCACACATTACAAGAACAGTCCTCTAGTTTCAATGGGACCATGTAATTCTTTATTTCTCCTCTTGGAGTGCTAAAGAGTTATTAAGAACTTGCAGTTAGATCCCCCTGCAGACGACAGCAGTAAGGGTTATGTTTGCACCTGGTAATTGCTAAGAAAATTTGCTCGCTGAAATTCCCTTGCCAAAATCCCCTGGAAAACTACTTCAGTCTTCCGAGCATGCTGGGAATTGTTGTTTTGCAACAGCTGGAGGCACCCTGGTTGGGAAACACTGCTCTAGAGAATAAAAGGGTTCATACATATAATGGTAAATATAAGGGAGTAGAAGAGAGTCTCTTTTAGGAGGACCCGGGACGTCCATGCATTGCCTGAACAGTCCATTGGTTTCAATGGGACCATGTAATTCTTAATTTCTCCTGTTGGAGTGCTACAGAGTCATTAAGAACTTGCAGATAGATTCCCCTGCAGTCTACAGCAATAAGGGTTATGTTCCCACTGAAGGAATGGCAAAGAAAATTTACTCGCTGAAATTTACATCCAAAATGTAATTCTTCATTTCTCCTGTTGGAGCGCTGCTGAGGAGTAATGAAGAACTGAGAGTAACTGTCCAAAGTAGAGGCTCTACCTGTAGACCACTATTATTAATCCATAACTAGTAGGATCTTAGGCAACAACTACATCTGCTACTGCAAAAGTAAGAATTACTCATTTATCCCAAATACACATATTAAAATAGATTTTCTTTTTTCCTATTCTGAATGTCGCTGTTCTCATGAGTCAGGATTGAGCACAGATTGTCTTACTCCTGGCAGAAGTCTTCTCTGGTGCTGTCTCGCCCCCTGCTGAGTAATGCACTTTGTATGAGCTGCTGGAGGAGAGGGGCGAAAAGTTAAGTGACAATTGCTTTGATCCAATTTCTGAATAACAAGTGTGGTGGTTGCACTTTTCAAGCACATTCAGATATTAGACAGAAACATAATAGACCTCAATCCCCCAATGAGAAAAAACATTATAAATACTATAATACTGCTCCTATGTACAAAAATATAACTACTATAATACTGCTCCTATATACAAGAATATAACTACTATAATACTGCTCCTATATACAAGAATATAACTACTATAATACTGCTTCTATATACAAGAATATAACTACTATAATACTGCTCCTATATACAAGAATATAACTACTATAATACTGCTTCTATATACAAGAATATAACTACTATAATACTGCTCCTATATACAAGAATATAACTACTATAATACTGCTCCTATATACAAGAATATAACTACTATAATACTGCTCCTATATACAAGAATATAACTACTATAATACTGCTCCTATATACAAGAATATAACTACTATAATACTGCTCCTATATACAAGAATATAACTACTATAATACTGCTCCTATATACAAGAATATAACTACTATAATACTGTTCCTATGTACAAGAATATAACTACTATAATACTGCCCCTATATACAAGAATATAACTACTATAATACTGCTCCTATTTACAAGAATATAACTACTATAATACTGCTCCTATATACAAGAATATAACTACTATAATACTGCTCCTATATACAAGAATATAACTACTATAATACTGCCTCCTATGTACAAGAATATAACTACTATAATACTGCTCCTATATACAAGAATATAACTACTATAATACTGCTCCTATATACAAGAATATAACTACTATAATACTGCTCCTATATACAAGAATATAACTACTATAATACTGCCTCCTATATACAAGAATATAACTATTGTAATACTGCTCCTATATACAAGAATATAACTACTATAATACTGCCTCCTATGTACAAGAATATAACTACTATAATACTGCTCCTATATACAAGAATATAACTACTATAATACTGTTCCTATGTACAAAAATATAACTACTATAATACTGCCCCTATATACAAGAATATAACTACTATAATACTGCTCCTATTTACAAGAATATAACTACTATAATACTGCTCCTATATACAAGAATATAACTACTATAATACTGCTCCTATATACAAGAATATAACTACTATAATACTGCCTCCTATGTACAAGAATATAACTACTATAATACTGCTCCTATATACAAGAATATAACTACTATAATACTGCTTCTATGTACAAGAATATAACTACTATATTACTGCTCCTATATACAAGAATATAACTACTATAATACTGCCTCCTATATACAAGAATATAACTATTGTAATACTGCTCCTATATACAAGAATATAACTACTATAATACTGCCTCCTATGTACAAGAATATAACTACTATAATACTGCCTCCTATATACAAGAATATAACTACTATAATACTGCTCCTATATACAAGAATATAACTACTATAATACTGCTCCTATATACAAGAATATAACTACTATGATAATGCTCCTATATACAAGAATATAACTACTATAATACTGCTCCTATATACAAGAATATAACTACTATAATACTGATCCTATATACAAGAATATAACTACTATAATACTGATCCTATATACAAGAATATAACTACTATAATACTGCTCCTATATACAAGAATATAACTACTATAATACTGCCTCCTATATACAAGAATATAACTACTATAATACTGCCTCCTATATACAAGAATATAACTACTATAATACTGCTCCTATATACAAGAATATAACTACTATAATACTGCCTCCTATATACAAGAATATAACTACTATAATACTGCCTCCTATATACAAGAATATAACTACTATAATACTGATCCTATATACAAGAATATAACTACTATAATACTGCTCCTATATACAAGAATATAACTACTATAATACTGCCTCCCATATACAAGAATATAACTACTATAATACTGCCTCCTATATACAAGAATATAACTACTATAATACTGCTCCTATATACAAGAGTATAACTACTATAATACTGCCTCCTATATACAAGAATATAACTACTATAATACTGCTCCTATATACAAGAATATAACTACTATAATACTGCTCCTATATACAAGAATATAACTACTATAATACTGCTCCTTTTTTTCAGGTTTTGATGTGAAGTTGCTACTGGTAACAGCATCTTTTAAGTTTCTGCAACGTCTGAATGCTATCAACGGTTTTTCGTTCACTACCTTTCCGAGATCATTATCGTTCATAATGAGTGGCCAATTTTTTGTGTATGGCAGATCTGATGTTTTTTTCTAGGGGGCTAAATTTAAATGAAAATGAAAAGCGAGGGGATACTGTTTGTATTTTACCTTTTTTACATTTTTTAAAAAGAAGATTTTTCCTGTCCTGGCCAAAAGCCCTATCCTGGGCTTCATTCAGAAGTTTCACCGGATATCCATGCGCCTCCAATCTCTTCCTCAGTTCTCCAGCTTGTTAAAGAAATTTTTCATTTGTATTGTTAATCCTCCGTAAACGCAAAAATTGCCCATATGGTAAAGAAGTTTTAACGTGTTGGGGATGATAACGTGATGGAGAACTGAAGAAGAGAATTCGAGGCCGTGGATTTTCTAAAACCGTAAGTACAAATTTTACCATGTTCCAATTCTACAAGTACATCTAGAAATTCCACTGTCTTTTCGTCAGCCTTACTCGTGAATTTCAAATTCATATCATTAATGGAATTTAAATAAGTTACAAAATTCCCAAAGTCCGCCAAGGTGCCATCCCAGGCTATGAAGACGTCGTCTACAAACCTGAGATAGCACCTGACGGACTTTAAATATGGATTCTGTTCTGAAAAAACATATTTTCTTTAGAATGCCGCAACGTATATATTTGCAAAGTTACAGGCGACGGGGGTGCCCATAGCTACACCCCCGATCTGCCTGTACCATGCATTATCAAACTGGAATGAATTGTTTTCTAAAACGAAAGAGAGGGACTCGCATATGAAATCAATGGTGTTATCTGTTTTGTTAGAATGTGTCAGTATCTCACGTATGCATTCTACACCTCTTTTTTGTGGTATACTTGTATACAAGCTCTCTATATCAATAGAGGCTAAAATCATATTCTCAGAACAAGGTAGGTCCTGAATGCTCACAAGGAACTGATTGGTATCCTTTACCAGCGATGGTACTTCTTGCAGAAGGGGTCGCATAAGCCACTTTAGGTATTTCGAGAGTGGCTCTGTGACTGAACCCCTCCCCGAGACGATCTGACGCCCCGGGGGGGGGGGGGGGGTTCTAAGGTCTTATGTACCTTCGGCAAGAAGTACCATCGCGGGCAGGATGGATGGGTAGGTATAAGATTTTCTGCTCTCTTTTTTGACAAGATCCCTCTCTTCACATTTTTTCTTAACAAGGTTTGTAAATGAATTTTGGTTTTGGGAATGGGATTTGCCTGCAATATAACTACTATAATACTGCTCCTATATACAAGAATATAACTACTATAATACGGCTCCTATATACAAGAATATAACTACTATAATACTGCTCCTATATACAAGAGTATAACTACTATAATACTGTCTCCTATATACAAGAATATAACTACTATAATACTGCTCCTATATACAAGTCTATAACTACTATAATACTGCTCCTATATACAAGAATAGAACTACTATAATACTGCTCCTATATACAAGAATAGAACTACTATAATACTGTCTCCTATATACAAGAATAGAACTACTATAATACTGCTCCTATATACAAGTCTATAACTACTATAATACTGCCTCCTATATACAAGAATATAACTACTCTAATACTGCCTCCTATATACAAGAAATAACTACTATAATACTGCTCCTATATACAAGAATATAACTACTATAATACTGCCTCCTATATACAAGACTATAACTACTATAATATTGCTCCTATATACAAGAATATAACTACTATAATACTGCTCCTATATACAAGAATATAACTACTATAATACTGCTCCTATATACAAGAATATAACTATTATAATACTGCTCCTATATATAAGAATATAACTTCTATACTACTGCCTCCTATATACAAGAATATAACTACTATAATACTGCTCCTATATACAAGAATATAACTACTATAACACTGCTTCTATATACAAGAATATAACTACTATAATACTGCCTCCTATATACAAGAATATAACTACTATAATACTGCTCCTATATACAAGAATATAACTACTATAATACTGCTCCTATATACAAGAATATAACTACTATAATACTGCTCCTATATACAAGAATATAACTACTATAATACTGCCTCCTATATACAAGAATATAACTACTATAATACTGCTCCTATATACAAGAATATAACTACTATAATACTGCTCCTATATACAAGAATATAACTACTACAATACTGCTCCTATATACAAGAATATAACTACTATAATACTGCTCCTATATACAAGACTACAGCTACTATAATACTGCCTCCTATGTACAAGGATATAACTTCTATACTGCTGCAAAAAACAATTACAATAAAACTGTATATGAGTATATTGGTCTGTGGGGATTATAAATATTTATCCTACATCCCAATTTTTCACTTACGCCACATTTTATCAGCCCCATAACCTTCAGCTCCTGGGATTATATTCGCCCCTAATATTGAGGCGGTTTTCCGTCTACAGATACATATTGTGCATTGTGTGTCCCTGTGCGGTGATACATAATAAGATCCTGCATTGTGCCCCATCCATCGCTGCCTCCTTATCGCCTTCTTCCATTCTGCGGCCCTATAAAGCCCTCTCTATCTGCACCACCCCAGGTGCTCCGCGCCGCTCCCCCCCCCATACATTGTGCCCTCTATCTGTAGGGGACCTTTTAATATTCAAATGTCCCCTGAATCCTGCATTAGACTGAATGAGAGAACAGAGTGATAGTCTCTTCCCTAGGACCTGGGGTGCAGCTGTTTATCTATAACATTCCCCAGATAATACAGCCCCCCCCCCCCCCCCTGCGCCCTCCTCCCAGCCCCCTCCAGGTTATTTCAAGTGTAAATGGCCGGTGCTGAGGGTCTCTTCCCCTTTTCACACAACCCATAATTAAACCAACAGCTTGAAAAGCAAAGGAAAATAAATGAGGAGATAATGGGATTGGGAGAGAAGGTATCTGAAGCCCACCAGGACCCCCCACCCTCCACCACTGGAGATAGAGGAGGCCTCAGATCAATCCCAGATCCTTATCATCCCATTGTGCTCCACTTCTAGGCCTTTCCTGGGATAAAATAATAATAATTCAATTATTGGGATTTTACGGTAAAGGTCACGTGTGAAACCAACGTTTTTAATAAGAGAGAAGATTGTTAACAATGATCATTCCGTGTATGTGACTAATAGAATCAGGGCAGCTCAATGCCAGTCTGCTGCCGCGTCAGCTTCACCATCACCGTATATGCTGGTGGATCTGATTTACATGGACTCATAGGGTGTTAGTGAACCCTAAAACACTGAGTGAAGGTCACTATTTCAGTGTTACCCAACCAGGGTGCCTTCAGCTGTTGCAAAAACTACAACTCCCAGCATGCCCGGACAGCCGTTGGCTGTCCGGGCATGCTGGGAGTTGTAGTTTTGCAAAAGCTGGAGGCACTCTGGTTGGGAAACACTGCACTATACAGTCAACATTGTGATGCCAGAAAGTTAAGCAGATTTGTAAATGACTTCTATTAAAAAAAAATCTTTACCCTTCCAGTACTTTTTAGCAGCTGTATGTTACAGAGGAAATGCTTTTCTTTTTTTAATTTCTTTTTTGTCTTGTCCACAGTGCTCTCTGCTGACATCTCAGGAACTGTCCAGAGCAGCATTGCACCTATTCTGCTCTGGACAGTTCCTGATACAGACAGAGGTGTCAGCAGAGAGCACTGTGGTCAGACAGAAAAGAAATAAAAAAAATTCCTCTGTTGCATACAGCTGCTAAAAAGTACTGGAAGGGTAAAGATTTTTTTTTTTTTTTATTAGAAGTAATTTGCACATCTGTTTAACTTTCTGGCACCAGTTGATTAAAAAAAAAAAATGTTTTCCACCGGAGTACCCCTTTAATCTTTCCAGTACTTATCAGCTGCTGTATGCTCCACAGGAAGTTCTTTTCTTTTTGAATTTCTTTTCTGTCTGACCACAGTGCTCTCTGCTGACACCTGACATCTGTATCAGGAACTGTCCAGAGCCGTCAGCTGTCCGAGCATGCTAGGAGTTGTAGTTTTGCAACAGCTGGAGGCACTCTGGTTGGGAAACACTGCACTATACAGTTATACAAGTGTCTGACGTCAGACACTTGTCAATCATTTGACTTTTAGCGCCCTTTTAGCCTTATAAGCACACTGCTTTTACTGTCTGTATATGCCATTTTTACATTGATAAAGAGGCCAGTAAAGGCCACGAAACGCGTTTGTGTGTATTGGCACTTGAATAAATGGACTATCTTCCTATACGTCACGGAATGTGAGTTTATTAGACGGTTTGCGCCGAGAACCCGTGGAATTTTATTCTTCCCTTCACTGATGTCTCTACATTCGGGTGAGGACCTCTGACTGCCGAAACCCGTGTGGCTGCACTGATTTTCCATGCTGTTATAGGTGATTGTGTCTGGCACATAACAACAAAAGGTGGGCGAGATCGCCCCTATCCTTCATTTAATAGGGAAGGGCACTTTGACGTCATCAGGACTATCATCCCATGAGAAGCTCTGCTTTGTTTTTTCCAGATACACTTATCCACTTTACAGCAATGGCAGATGAGTTCATCAGTTATAGCTCCGCCTTATGATGACATCATTTTAGATAATAGTAATATTATATATTATATTATAACCAGTGGTGATTGCTCAGTAGAGTAGTCGGGTAACTGAGCTAATAAAAGGTTTGCTGGATAGTAACTTGTGTATTTCAGCTGCTAAATCCCAAAGTAACTGTATTTTTTGTATAAGTCTCATTTTAAAGGAAAACTGTCAGCTTGTTCCCCCCGTACTAATCAGCGGTACTGGCTGGTAGTTACATAGTTACATAGTTAGTACGGTCGAAATGAGACATATGTCCATCAAGATCAACCAGAGAATTGAAGGGTAGGGGTGTGGCGCGATATTGGGGAAGGGATGGGATTTTATATTTCTTCATAAGCATTAATGTTATTTTGTTCCAGGAATGTATCTAATCCTGTTTTAAAGCTGTTAATTTTTCCTGCTGTGACCAGTTCCTGAGGTAGACTGTTCCATAAGTTCACAGTAGTGCGGGGGACGCTGATCAGTTTGATGCTTACTGTGCCTGGATCCGCTGTGCTGTTCGGGCCAAAATCTTCTATTATCGGTATATGTTAATGAGCTGCTAACTGGCACCCTGACTTCAGTGCCGCTGACCGCAGCGCCGCCCAGCTGATCAAAATTCCTCCCCTCCCTCCGCCTCTCCCTCTTCTCCCTGCTCTGTAATGAAGAGAGAGGGGAGGAATATTGATGAGCTGGACGGCACTGCGGCCAGCGGCACTGTAGTCAGGGTGCCAGTTAGCCTGGACGGTGCCAGTTAGCAGCTCATTAACATATACCGAAAATAGAAAATTACAGCAGAACAGCGCGGCGAATCCAGGCAAAGTAAGCATGAAACTGATCAGCATCCCCTGCACTACCAACCAGTACCACTGGTTAGTGCGGGGGAGAAAGCTGACAGTTTTCCATTAAGCATACAGTAAGGTCTACAGTGTGCAGAGGGTTAATTTGTTTACACATTGCATTGCATGTTTGTAAAGCTGAGCCAGAATTTAGTCACTTATAGAACTCCTAGCCAACCCATATTCTGGGAATAGAGGTGGACCCAAGCCTAATTATAGCTGGTCTAGTCTTGGCCTTAGCCATAAGCATATGTCTTGCTCCGTCATTACAGAGGAGAGTAAAGTTTTGTTAGCCTAGGTACTGCTAATAATAGTAATAATTATTTGTTTATAAAGTTCATACAGACTCAAATTGGTTCCCTGCCCCGATTGGGGCTCATAATCTAAATTCGGCTGTCAGTATGTTTTTGGAGTCAGGCATACCTCCTACGTATAGGCCACATTGTCGCTACTCCAGTCTGCAACACAGTTGTTCCTGATCCCCGTTCCAGCCTTGCTGAGAGAATAATTTATTTTTCTTCTTTAAACAGGTTCAGCAAGGACAGAGCTGACCAAGGGCCTTTCTAGATCTGGCACAATAATAGGGAGTTGTTATTGACTTTGTTATGGGGGTACTGTGCTCTGTGATGTTATGGGACATTCTGAGCGGCATTGTAATGGGGGCGGCATTGTTCCTGATGGAACATGGGGGTACTATGATCAGCATTGTTAGAGGGTCACTGTGGCCTGTTCTATTATGGAGGTGACATTTTTCGGTATTGATACAGAGCAGTCATCCCCAACCTGTGGCTTTATTACAAGGAACTGTAGTTGGTACTGCTAAAATGCACTGGTATTATCATGGGGACACTGCGTTCTGTTGTAGCGGTCCCTTATTGATCTGAACCCCACCAATAATGGCGCAGTCAGGGCCGAAACCTGCTCTACAGCTCCTCCAGACCCAACCCAAACCAAGGTTGTGTCACGTGACCTAAAAGGACACCAATCTAATCTCGCGGACGGAAAAACGGATTAGAGAACCGACTGGATGAAGTTATATGTAATTGTCTGATAATGAGGAGGTTTATTGCGGTGCAACATCTGATTATATCCGGGGAGGTCACATGTCAGCCCCTCCACCTGCAGCACAGTATACAAAGTATCAGCAATATCCATTATAGATATATATGTTTGTTCTACATGGAATGACTAGGGCAGTGTTTTACAGACAGTGTGTCTCCAGCTGTTGCAAAACTACAACTCCCAGCATGCCCGGACAGCCGTTGGCTGTCCGGGCATGCTGGGAGTTGTAGTTTTGCAACAGGTGCTGAGACCCCCACCGATCTCTGGAATGAAAGCTTTGTCTAGTGCATGGAGGAAGGAGAGAAACTCTCATAGACTTTCACTGCATCCAAACTGCACAGTGTGAACTGACACTAATCCACTTATGGGTCTAATCAGTTCACCTGGGTGACCTCCAGCACCAGCAGCCTAATGAGATGACCAGGTGCAGTGATGAGACAGTGTGAATAAGAAAATGCATCAAAACTGCACAGAGAGAACTGACACCAATCGACTTATAAGTGTTATTTCTTCACCTAGGCCAGTGGTGAGGAACCTTTTTTTTTCAACTGTGCCAAATCTCGCCAAAACCACGATTGAAATTTATTTTGAGAGATACATTTTTTAAAACCGAAAATACATAGGATGGTACACTGTTTTTAGTTTCAATAAGTTTTTATTATATGTGGGGGGCGGGGCACATGACAGGGGGGGGGGGGTCCTGTCATGTCCCCCACATATAATGCCCCCCTGCCATGTGCCCCTCATATATAATGCCCCCCTGACATGTGCCTCTTATATATAATACCCCATGTCCTGTGCCCCCCCACAATAGTTGGCAGCTTCCCCCCCCCCCCACACACAATATTAGGAAGTTCCCCCACAATAATTGGCAGTATAGTTCCCCCACAATGGTAGGCAGCTCCCCCCCACAATAGTTGGCAGTATAGTTCCCGGGGAACTATACTACCAACTATTGTGGGGGAACTATACTGCCAACTATTGTGGGGGGGGGGGGGAGCTGCCTACCATTGTGGGGGAACTATTCCCCACAATGGTAGGCAGCTCTACCCCCCCCCCCCCACAATAGTTGGCAGTATAGTTCCCCCACAATAGTTGGCAGTATAGTTCCCCCCCACAAGAGTTGGCAGTATAGTTCCCCCACAATAGTTGGCAGTATAGTTCCCCCCACAATAGTTGGCAGTATAGTCCCCCCCCACAATAGTTGGCAGTATAGTTCCCCCCCACAATAGTTGGCAGTATAGTTCCCCCCCACAATAGTTGGCAGTATAGTTCCCCCCACAATAGTTGGCAGTATAGTCCCCCCCCCCCCACAATAGTTGGCAGTATAGTTCCCCCCACAATAGTTGGCAGTATAGTTCCCCCACAATGGTAGGCAGCTCCCCCCACCCCCACAGACATACAGCTTCAAGCCATATACAGTGTATGGCTGGAGGCTGTATGTCTGTATACTGCCCCCCCACAGTGTTCCGGTCACCGCTCCTCCGGCCCGGGGTCACCATCTACTGCTATGGCCTATGGACAATAGCAGTAGGTGCCGGGACCGGAGGAGCGGTGACCGGAACACTGAAGATGACGTGCCGCCGTCCACTAACCAGGCTCCGGCCGTCTTCCTCCGGTCCTCCTGCGCCTCTATGGTTGTACGCACGGGACGTCACTGAGGTCCCGTGCATACAACCATTGAGAGGCGGAGGACCGGAGGAGGATCGCAGGAAGACCGCAGGAGGACCGGAGGAGGACGAGCGGCGGGCGGGGAATGGTTAGTGACCCGCGGACATCCTTATGTCCCGAAAAGATTTTTTGGGACACAGGGATGTCTGGCATAGGAAAACCTATGATTATCTGCCCGGGCCGGCTCCCGTGTGTGGCTGCAGGCGGGGGCCGGCCAGAGCAGGTTAAAACTAATACTGTACACTAAAAACCAGGGGGCCTCCAGTTGCTGTGAAACTACAACTACCAGCATGCCCGGACAGCCATTGCCAATCCGGGCATGCTGGCAGTTGTAGTTTCACAACAGCTGGAGGCACCCTGGTTTTTAGTATACAGCAGTGGTCGGCACTATGCGGCCGCTGCTGCTCTGCATACAAGGGCCTGATACTAGTATGTTACCAGTGTGCATGGGCGGCCGCCGCGGCCCGACCGCACTGCAAGAGCCGCATTAAAGTGCGTGAAGAGCCGCATGTGGCTCGCGAGCCCAGCTTGCCGACCACTGACCTAGGCAACTTCCAGCAGCCTAGTTAGATGACCAGGTGCAGTGATGAGACAGTTTGAATAAGGAAAAGCATCAAAACTGCACAGTGTGAACTGGCAACAATTGATTTATGAGTATTATTTGTTCACTGAGTGGACTTCCAGCAGCCTAGTTAGATGACCAGGTGCAGTGATGAGACAGTGTGAATAAGAAAATGCATCAAAACTGCACAGTGAGAACTGACACCAATCGACTTATGAGTGTTATTTGTTCACCTAGGTGACCTCCAGCAGCCTAGTTAGATGACTAGGCGCAGTGATGAGACAGTTTGAATAAGGAAACGCATCAAAATTGCACAGTGTGAACTGACACCAATTGATTTATGAGTCTAAACAGTTCACCTGGATGACCTCTAGCACCAGTAGCCTAATGAGATGACCAGGTGCAGTAATGAGACAGTGTGAATAAGAAAATGCATCAAAACTGCAAAGTAAGAACTGACACCAATCAAATTATGAGTGTTATTTGTTCACCTAGGCGACTTCCAGCAGCCTAGTTAGATGACCAGGTGCAGTGATGAGACAGATTGAATAAGGAAAATCATCAAAACTGCACAGTGTGAACTGGCAACAATTGATTTATGAGTCTAAACAGTTCACCTGGATGACCAACAGCACCAGCAGCCTAATGAGATGACCAGGTGCAGTGATGAGACAGAGTGAATAAGAAAATGTATCAAAACTGCACAGTGGTAACTGACACCAATTGACTTATGAGTGTTATTTGTTCATCTAGTCGACTTCCAGCAACCTAGTTAGATGACCAGGTGCAGTGATGAGACAGTTGGAATAAGGAAACAAAAAATTGCACAGTGTGAACTGACAGCAATCGATTTGAGTCTAAACAGTTCAACTGGGTGGACCTCCATTACCAGCAGCCTAATGAGATGACTAGGTGTAGTGATGAGACAGTGTGAATAAGAAAATGCATCAAAACTGCATAGTGTGAACTGACACCAATCGACTTACGGGTCTAATCAGTTGACCTGGGTGACCTCCAGCACCAGCAGTCTAATTAAATAACCAGGTGCAGTGATGAGACAGTTTGAATAAGGAAATGCATCAAAACTGCACAGTGTGAACTCACACCAATCGATTTATGAGTCTAAACAGTACACTTGGGTGACCTCCATTACCAGCAGCCTAATGAGATGACCAGGTGCAGTGATGAGACAGTGTGAATAAAAAAAATCATCAAAACTGCATAGTGTAAACTGACACCAATCAACTTATGAGTGTTATTTGTTCACCTAGGTGACCTCCAGCAGCCTAGTTCGATGACTAGGTGCAGTGATGAGACAGTGTGAATAAAAAAAAATATGCATTAAAACTGCACAGTGTGAACTGGCACAAATCCACATATGGGTCTAATCAGTTCACCTGGGTGACCTCCAGCACCAGCAGCCTAATTAAATGACCAGGTGCAGTGATGAGACAGTTTGAGTAAGAAAAGGCATCAAAACTGCACAGTCTGAACTGACACCAATCCACTTATGGGTCTAATCAGTTTACCTGGGTGACCTCCAGCACCAGCAGTCTAACAAGATTACCAGGTGCAGTGATGAGACAGTTTGTATAAGAAAATGCATGAAAACTTCAGTGTGAACTGACACCAATTGACTTATGAGTCCAATATGTTCACCTAGGTGACCTGCAGCACAACCAGCCTGATAAAATAACCAGGTGCAGTTATGAGACTTTAACCCCCCCCCCCCCCCTCTGCAAAGCCAAAGGATTAATGGAAAATGTAGGCCACATCGAAAAATCATTTCACTGATGGAATTACATCCAGCACGACTGAAAACTCATGCCTGCCACATCTGCAAAAACAGGTAAGCGCAAGGCATACACAAGAACACTCTCTAGTAATAAACTTTGCTGCCCTATATAAGTAAAAAGCGTGCTTCTCTAACTGGAAACCAGTATGGCAACCATTGCAGCTTCCAATGGACTCTTATAGCCTAAGAGTGGCAAATATGTCTGATGTAGAGAACCAGGGGATGTAAAAGCTGTCAGGTCAACGTTCTGGAGTCTGGAAAAGTTGAGTGACTACCCCTGTGGAAGCAGTAATGGTGGAAATCCTGATCGCTCACAGCTATGGATTTGAGGATATCTACTAAGGATTTTGTTGTATACAATGACCCAGTGAGTGTGATACAAAGTAAGAGAGATGTAATGAGATGTCAGCCCAACAATAAACATACACGGCTCTTATCAGCGAGGATGTTTGTTATTTAACCTTACAGATAGGGGGGTGACCGATGGGGTGGGAGATATAGCTGAAAGGAAATAGGAGATAAGGGAGGGGATACAGAGTGCATGGGGTGGGGGCACACAGAGGGTAGAGAAGGGGGATATATATATTTGTGTGTGTGTGCGTATATATATATATATATATATATATATATATATATATATATATTTATATATATTTATATACACATATACTAAAATCATCTTATAGTGCAGTGGTCTCCAAACTGTCCTCCTCCAGCGGTTGCAAAACTACAACTCCCAGCATGCTCGGACATGCTGGGAGTTGTAGTTTTGCAACAGCTGGAGGTCTGCTGGCACTAGGACCGCTCTGAAACGCGCTGTCCCTATAGACGGCAATATATAGATATATGTATATACTAAAATCATCTTATAGTGCAGTGGTCTCCAAACTGTCCTCCTCCAGCTGTTGCAAAACTACAACTCCCAGGCTGTCCGGGCATGCTGGGAGTTGTAGTTTTGCAACAGCTGGAGGTCTGCAGTTTGGAGACCACTGTTGGGCTATGTTCACATGGTCGAATGTTTGCACAGAAAATTTCAAGCATGTTCTACTGGCACTAGGACCGCTCTGAAACGCGCTGTCCCTATAGACGGCAATATATATATATGTATATACTAAAATCATCTTATAGTGCAGTGGTCTCCAAACTGTCCTCCTCCAGCGGTTGCAAAACTACAACTCCCAGCATGCCCGGACATGCTGGGAGTTGTAGTTTTGCAACAGCTGGAGGTCTGCTGGCGCTAGGACCGCTCTGAAACGCGCTGTCCCTATAGACGGCAATATATAGATATATGTATATACTAAAATCATCTTATAGTGCAGTGGTCTCCAAACTGTCCTCCTCCAGCTGTTGCAAAACTACAACTCCCAGCATGCCCGGACAGCCGTTGGCTGTCCGGGCATGCTGGGAGTTGTAGTTTTGCAACAGCTGGAGGTCTGCAGTTTGGAGACCACTGTTAGGCTATGTTCACATGGTCGAATGTTTGCACAGAAAATTTCAAGCATGTTCTGCTGGCACTAGGACCGCTCTGAAACGCGCTGTCCCTATTGATGGCAATATATATATATATATATATATGTATATACTAAAATCATCTTATAGTGCAGTGGTTTCCGAACTGTCCTCCTCCAGCTGTTGCAAAACTACAACTCCCAGCATGCTGTCAGGGCATGCTGGGAGTTGTAGTTTTGCAACAGCTGGAGGTCTGCAGTTTGGAGACCACTGTTAGGCTATGTTCACATGGTCGAATGTTTGCACGGAAAATTTCAAGCATGTTCTGGGGGCGCTAGGACCGCTCTGAAATGCGCTGTCCCTATAGACGGCAATGCATTTCTGAATAGATTCCACAGAAAGGACGGACAGTCGTAGGCTGTCCAGGCATGCTGGGATTTGTAGTTTTGCACCAGCTGAAGGCAAACTAGTTGGGACACCCTGCTCTGGAAAAGACAAAAGACCCAGCGATGAATGAGCAAATACTTGTGTGTTTCTTTCTTCTTCTTTTTTTTTTTTTTTGGGCAGAACGCATCTTTTACATGGCTTTACGAGGGTTAAACAGGAAGAGAAATACAGAGATGATTTCTTCCAAAAACAGCGCCACCCCTGTCCTCTGGATTCCGCTTGATAATTCTGCCATGTGGATGGGCCCTAAGATAGTGGTATATTCACAGAAATTTCGGGGCCCCTTACACAACTCGTGGCCTGCCCCCAATTTTATTTTATCTTCAAGATATATATTTCTAATTAGATTAGAGCATTCATGGAGGGGGGGTGCCGGCCGCGGCTTCCTGCGGGGTACAGACATCAGCTTCCGGCAAACTACCGGGGCCCTGTGCAGGAGATCACAAGGGGCCCAATGCTCAGACCCCCCGCGATCTATAACTTATCCCCTATCCTTGGATAGAGGATAAGTTATTGTTCACCAGACTACTCCTTTAACTCCTTTAATAGATTTGTCTCAAATTTAAAGTGTACCTGTCATCAACAAAAACAATTTTATTTATAATGTAGATAATACCATTATATGTAAATTTGTAATATACATTGGTTAAAAAATGTGTATATTTTTGTCCCTACAGCTATTGTTTGTGTGGCTTTATGAGGAGACAAAATGCAGGAAGTGAGGGTGGACAAGCGGGGCTCTGTACACTGAGGACAAGCGGGGCTCTGTACACTGAGGACAAGCGGGGCTCTGTACACTGAGGACAAGCGGGGCTCTGTACACTGAGGACAAGCGGGGCTCTGTACACTGAGGACAAGCGGGGCTCTGTACACTGAGGACAAGCGGGGCTCTGTACACTGAGGACAAGCGGGGCTCTGTACACTGAGGACAAGCGGTTCTCTGTACACTGAGGACAAGCGGTTCTCTGTACACTGAGGACAAGCGGGGCTCTGTACAATGAGGACAAGCGGGGCTCTGTACAATGAGGACAAGCGGGGCTCTGTACACTGAGGACAAGCGGGGCTCTGTACACTGAGGACAAGCGGGGCTCTGTACACTGAGGACAAGCGGGGCTCTGTACACTGAGGACAAGCGGGGCTCTGTACACTGAGGACAAGCAGGGGCTCTGTACACTGAGGACAAGCAGGGGCTCTGTACACTGAGGACAAGCGGGGCTCTGTACAATGAGGACAAGCGGGGCTCTGTACACCGAGGACAAGCAGGGGCTCTGTACACCGAGGACAAGCAGGGGCTCTGTACACCGAGGACAAGCAGGGGCTCTGTACACCGAGGACAAGCGGGGCTCTGTACACCGAGGACAAGCGGGGCTCTGTACACCGAGGACAAGCGGGGCTCTGTACACTGAGGACAAGCGGGGCTCTGTACACTGAGGACAAGCGGGGCTCTGTACACTGAGGATAAGCGGGGCTCTGTACACTGAGGACAAGCGGGGCTCTGTACACTGAGGACAAGCAGGGGCTCTGTACACTGAGGACAAGCGGGGCTCTGTACAATGAGGACAAGCGGGGATCTGTACACTGAGGACAAGCGGGGCTCTGTAAACTGAGGACAAGCGGGGCTCTGTACACTGAGGACAAGCAGGGGCTCAGTACACCGAGGACAAGCGGGGCTCTGTACACCGAGGACAAGCGGGGCTCTGTACACCGAGGACAAGCGGGGCTCTGTACACCGAGGACAAGCGGGGCTCTGTACACCGAGGACAAGCGGGGCTCTGTACACCGAGGACAAGCGGGGCTCTGTACACCGAAGACAAGCGGGGCTCTGTACACTGAGGCTCTATGACAGGCTCCCAGCTCACAAGGCAGGATGATTGACAAGCCAGAAGTCTGCACAGATCCCTGATTGTCCCGCCCTCACTTCCTGTATTTGGTCTCCTCATAGAGACACAGACAAAGCTACAGGGACAGCAATTTTTCACCCTAAGATATGCACATATTGTTACTGAATGTATATTACAAAGATTCATATAATGATATTATCTACATTATATAAAAAGTTTTTGTTGACGACAGGTCCACTTTAACATAACATTTTAGGAGAGATGCACAAGTGGCTGACATTAATCAAGCAGAAGAGGATGATTTCATGTGTTCTAGATAAAACCTTATGTGCTGCTGTGCCAGATCGATCCACTATTGTAGGTACTGACTGTGCATTGGTTCGGTCCACAGTTAGCTGACAGATAGCTGGGACAGTTCAATGGATCAATCCAATATTATAGGTAATGACTGACCATTGGTTCGGTCCACAGCTAACAGCAGGGCATGATAAGAAATTTGCTTTGAATCCAGGAGCCAGCAAAAAAGGCTGTCCAGGCATGCTGGGAGTTGTAGTTTTGCAATAGCTGGAGGCACACTGCTTGTGAAACACTGGCTAAGGCTCCTTTCATACTGCCATTAGTGCCCAACAGTGTTATGGCCGTTAGAAGATAGTGGGGGGGAAATTTGTGCTTGCGCCGTCTTTTGCTCCCGCTATCTTCCAGCGGATTAATGGCTGCAATAACGGACATCAGAGAATCCCATCCAAGTGCCGTTATGCCTCCCGTTGGGCTCCATCAAACTAACGGCCGTTAAAGGCAGGAAAAAAAAGAGAGCCTTAGGCGGCATTCACACCAAGTTTTTGCAATACAGTTTCCGCATCAGGTTTTTGATGAAAAACAGATTCCTCAAAACTGGACTAAGCTGCATCAAAACATGTGTTCAAATTTGAAAAATAATGTCCGTTGCATCCGTTTTTTAACCTTTCACTCCATTATGAATAAAGTTTCACATGTTTGATTGAAATTCCGGTACATGCACATACAGGAGAAGGCGTCCCCTCCGTGTGAGCTGCGTCTGTGCCTACACAGAGGAGACGTGACCTCCGCCCCCGCTGTGCAGTGCAGGCGCCGATGACATCACTCATCAGCGCCTGTACTGTGGAGGGAGGAAGACGTAGGCCCTGCTGCTGAGGAGATCGCTGCGTGACATCAGGTGAGCATCATTTCTTTTTTTTTTTTACCTGGGATTGGGGGGGGGGGGAGGGGGGAAAAACTCTGCTGACACCTACTGTGGGGGGAACCCGCTGCCGACACCTACTGTGAGGGGACCCTGCTTCCTACACCTACTGTGGGGGGACCCTGCTGCTTACACCTACTGTGGGGGGACTCCCCTGCTTACACCTACTGTGGGGGGACCCCCCTGCTTACACCTATTGTGGGGGGACCCAGCCGCCTACACCTACTGTGGGGGGACCTCGCTGCCTACACATACTGTGGGGGAACCCGGCTACCTACACCCACTGTGGGGGGACCCCACTGCTTAGACCTACTGTGGGGGGACCCCCACTGCCTACACCTACTGTGGGGGAGACCCCGCTGCCTACACCTATTGTGGGGGAGACCCCGCTGCCTACACCTACTCTGAGGAAAGTCTGTTGCCTACACCCACTGTGGGGGAACTCTGCTGCCTACACCCACAGTGGGGGAACTCTGCTGCCTACACCCACTGTGGGGGAACTCTGCTGCCTACACCCACTCTGGCTTCTTTCATTTGTAACAAGTTGAAGGTTTGCAACAGCTGTATGCACATTGGTTGGGAAACACTGCTTTATATAATATAGCTGGAGAAATTTTACAAGTTCTGGATTGATACAATGTAGCAGTAGAAGGAAATATATCTCGATACAATGTAGCAGTAGAGCTGTAGAAGGAGATATATCTGGATACAATGTAGCAGTAGAAGGAGATATATCTGGATACAATGTAGCAGTAGAGCTGTAGAAGGGGTTTATATCTGGATACAATGTAGCAGTAGAGCTGTAGAAGGGGATATATCTGTATACAATGTAGCAGTAGAAGGGGATATATCTGGATACAATGTAGCAGTAGAGCTGTAGAAGGGGATATATCTGGATACAATGTAGCAGTAGAGCTGTAGAAGGAGATATATCTGGATACAATGTAGCAGTAGAAGGAGATATATCTGGATACAATGTAGCAGTAGAGCTGTAGAAGGGGTTTATATCTGGATACAATGTAGCAGTAGAGCTGTAGAAGGGGATATATCTGTATACAATGTAGCAGTAGAAGGGGATATATCTGGATACAATGTAGCAGTAGAGCTGTAGAAGGGGATATATCTGGATACAATGTAGCAGTAGAGCTGTAGAAGGGGTTTATATCTGGATACAATGTAGCAGTAGAGCTGTAGAAGGGGATATATCTGGATACAATGTGGCAGTAGAGCTGTAGAAGGGGATATCTGGATACAATGTAGCAGTAGAAGGAGATATATCTGGATACAATGTAGCAGTAGAGCTGTAGAAGGGGATATATCTGGATACAATGTAGCAGTAGAGCTGTAGAAGGGGATATATCTGGATACAATGTAGCAGTAGAGCTGTAGAAGGGGATATATCTGGATACAATGTAGCAGTAGAGCTGTAGAAGGGGATATATCTGGATACAATGTAGCAGTAGAGCTGTAGGAGATATATCTGGATACAATGTAGCAGTAGAGCTGTAGAAGGGGATATATCTGGATACAATGTAGCAGTAGAGCTGTAGAAGGGGATATATCTGGATACAATGTAGCTGTAGAGCTGTAGGAGATATATCTGGATACAATGTAGCAGTAGAGCTGTAGAAGGGGATATATCTGGATACAATGTAGCAGTAGAGCTGTAGAAGGGGATATATCTGGATACAATGTAGCAGTAGAGCTGTAGAAGGGGATATATCTGGATACAATGTAGCAGTAGAGCTGTAGAAGGGGATATCTGGATACAATGTAGGTGTCTGGCAGCAGCAGCATGAATGGCAGGCAGTGGCAGTATGGCAGGAGGGAAGATTGTAGCCAGCAGGGCTGTGAGTGAATGGAGGCGCCTCCTGGAGAGGAAGGAATGTGACAGTCAGGAGGCAGCAGAGAGCTGTGAATCCTCCATGAGGGGAGAGGCACCAGGGCCCCATTCCTCCCTCCTCCTCCTCCTCCTCTCTCCTCCCCCCTTCTCCCCAGCTATTCACCATTTTACACTCCTCTCTTCCCAGCCTGGAACATCGCTGCTGGATCCTGGGTGACCCATTAATAAAGAAGAAAGAAAGAAAGAAAGAGAGAGAGAAAGAAAGAGAGAGGGAGGGAGGGAGAGGGGCGACCATCCCTCTCCTGCAAAAAGTCGCAGGGTGTTCGGAGCAGGAGCGACCAAGATCTGGGCGCGACTGAAGACTGGGCGATCTAGATCTGTGCAAGGAGCAGAGAAGATCGGAGCAGAGGACACACAACCGGTTATAAATAGAAGCCCAGGGCCACAGAACCCTCCCAGGATCCACTCTCCATACTGTGAGTTCCAGGAGGAGGGAGACACTTGGAAAACAAGGAGAAGGAGGAGGAGAAGGAGTTGGGTGAAGGACAGGAGAGACTTCTACAAGAGAAACTGGAAGGGAGAAGAAAACAGATCGATACCTAGAAGAACCATTTCCATCTACTAACATCTCAAGACAGGGAGATGGATGAACAAGGAAGACTTCTCCAGACCAGGGGGGTGGGCATTCCAGGGCACCCTCTCCATGGGGGACCCCAAACCCTGACCCCCCACCCCATGCATGACCCCCCAGCAGACAATGGGGAGCCCAGGAAGCAGGACATTGGCGATATATTGCAACAGATCATGACAATCACTGACCAGAGCCTGGATGAGGCCCAAGCAAAGTGAGTGCAAGGGGGGGGAAGGGGGGGTCTGTGTGTACATAGGATTGTGTGCTCACCTATACAATGTGCTATTAACCCTATGAACCTCACACATCACCCATTCCATAATCCCATGCACAAGTCAATTCCCTATTTATCACACAACACAAAGGAGACTTATTGCCTTGTAAAGCCCTAATTGCATTTAGACAGAATTTACTCCAATTGTATTGTCAATGGCCCCGGCATTACTGGCCTTTTATCATGCTTATTAGCCCTCTAAACTTGCTAAAGGCCTCGGTTTACTATGAAAGTGTTAAAAGTTTGGAAAAGCCCAGCCAAGAAGAAAAGGCACACAGTCCCATCAGGGGCACAGGGTCCCATCAAGCGGCACAGGTTCCCTTCAAGGGGCACATGGTCCCATCAAGGGGCACATGGTCCCATCAAGGGGCACACGGTCCCATCAAGGGGCACACAGTCTTATCAAGGGGCACACAGTCCCATCAAGGGGCACACAGTCTTATCAAGGGGCACACGGTCCCATCAAGGGGCACACGGTCCCATCAAGGGGCACACAGTCTTATCAAGGGGCACACAGTCTTATCAAGGGGCACACAGTCTTATCAAGGGGCACACAGTCTTATCAAGGGGCACACAGTCTTATCAAGGGGCACACAGTCTTATCAAGGGGCACAGGTTCCCATCAAGGGGCACACGGTCCCATCAAGGGGCACACAGTCCCATCAAGGGGCACACAGTCCCATCAAGGGGCACACAGTCCCATCATGGAGAACACTGTCCCATCAGGGGTTACACAGTCCCATCAGGGCCACACAGTCCCATCAGGGCCACACAGTCACATCGCCTCCATATAATTCTATCAATTATCATTGTAAATTAATCCGTCCCACTCCCATGGGAAACCACATTTGTTTATTAATGTATCAAAGTGGAACAATGTGCAGGTTCTTTATCTTTCTTGCTAGAGTTCACATTCTGCTCCCGAAAACCGAGGGAAATCATTGTGTCCACTTCCACAGTTTTGTATCTTATTTATTCTTTTAATCTTTTTATTTATCTTGTGTGTTTACACATTTTTAGATTTTTATTTATTTAGGTATTATTATTTGTTCACTGGTGTTTAGTCTGTGGGTTATACACTGGGGGAAAGATGCATAGGTTTTAATTACACAAAATGACTGCATTGTTTCCATAGAGCTATAAACCATAAAATATTAAAAATGAGAGAAGGTTTCCTTATAAATCCCACATCCCTGAATCTATTATATGTGACTACAACGCACGTGGCCGGTGTTGTTCAGGTTGTTTTTATTACTCTTCTAGGTTGTTTGAACCATATATTTATACTAAAATTATATTCTTTATTATTTATAATAATAATCAGTATTATTATAGTATAGATTGGGTGTACTTACAGCCCAAATTTTTATTTATTTATAATACATAAAAAATAGTTCCAGGTTATTTTTTATTTTATTATTATTTATTATTATTATTATTATTATTATTATTATTAATCAGTAGTATTATAGTATAAATTAAGTGTACTTTTTTGTTTATAATGGATAAAAAATTGTTCCATTGGGTCACTTTTTAGTATCGTTGTTTTATGATTATTATTATTTCTACTACCTTATGTGTTTTTAGCTATTATGTCATTTTTATTTTCTTATTTATTTATTTTTACTCAAAGTTTATTTTACCTGTACTTTGATGCCTGAAACACCTAAATTGTCAGTAGACGTGAGCAAATTTGCAGTAATTCAGTCCAAATCTAACCAAACGGCCATCTTCCAGTCTAGAAAAATTTGGTCCGATTTTAAAGTGGCCCCGGTTGTACCACAAAAGTAGTGTTTGACACTATCTTCATCACTACTCAAAATAAAGGGTTATCCAGGTTTTTTTGTTTTTGGTTTTTTTTTCACAATAACAGTGCCACCCTTGTTCTCATGGTTGCATGTGGTATTACAACTTGGCTCCATTTATTTCAGTGGAAGTGAGCTGCAATGCCAGACACAACCAAGGAGGATAAGAGTGGCGCTGGTTCAGGAAGAAAGCAACTATGTTTTTTTTTATTAAACATGGATAATATGGGTCATCGCAGCACTTTGAAATCAGGTTGAATTTTTCAGAACAGACCCATTCAATCCAATTCAGTCTGAACGACTGTAAATTCACTCAGCGTAAGTTAGTATAAAAGATTAAGTGACTTTCCATCACTATTACAACCACTGAATAAAATAAAGATGAGTCTCTGGTGTAAAATAGTGCTGTGCCCAGATCCCCAGGACATTAGTTTTTTGTGTATACCTTTAAATCACTGTCATAGTATAACTTTAGAACAGGGTGCCTCCAGCTGTTGCAAAACTACAACTCCCAGCATGTGCAGATAGCCAAAGGCTGTAATAGTAAAACCTAAGACCAGTGTTTCCCAACCGGTGTGTCTCCAGCTGTTGCACAACTACAACTTCCAGCATGCCTGAACAATCAAAGGCTGTCATAGTAAGACCTAAAACCAGTGTTTCCCAACCAGGGTACCTTCAGCTGTTGTCAAACTACAACTCCCAGCATGCCTGGACAGCCAAAGGCTGTCATAGTAAAGGGTTTCCCATCCAGGATGCTTCCAGCTGTTGCAAAACTACAACTCCCAGCATTAGCAGATAGCCAAAGGCTGTAATGGTAAAACCTTAGACCAGTGTTTCCCAACCAGGGTGCCTCCAGCCGTTTCCAAACTACAACTCCCAGCATGCCTGGACAGCCTTTAGCTGTCATAGTAAAACCTTAGACCAGTGTTACCCAACCAAAGTGCCTCCAGCTGTTGCACAACTACAACTCCCAGCATGCCCGGACAACCAAAGGCTGGGATAGTAAGACCTAAGACCAGTGTTTCCCAACCAGGTGCCTCCTGCTGTTACAAAACAACAACTCTCAGCATGCGCAGATAGCCAAAGGCTGTATTAGTAAAACCTTAGACCAGTGTTTCCCAACCAGGGTGCCTCCAGCTGTTGCACAACTACAACCCCCAGCATGCCCGGACAACCAAAGGCTGTGATAGTAAGACCTAAGACCAGTGTTTCCCAACCAGGTGCCTCCTGCTGTTGCAAAACTACAACTCCCAGCATGCCTGGACAGCCAAAGGCTGTCATAGTAAAGGGTTTCCCATCCAGGGTGCCTCCAGCTGTTGTAAAACTACAACTCCAAGCATAAGCAGATAGCCAAAGGCTGTAATAGTAAAACCTTAGACCAGTGTTTCCCAACCATGGTGCCTCCAGCTGTTGCACAACTACAACCCCCAGCATGCCTGGACAACCAAAGGCTGTGATAGTAAGACCTAAGACCAGTGTTTCCCAACCAGGTGCCTCCTGCTGTTGCAAAACTAAAACTCCCAGCATGCCTGGACAGCCAAAGGCTGTCATAGTAAAGGGTTTCCCAACCAGGGTGCCTCCAGCTGTTGCACAACTACAACCCCCGGCATGCCCGGACAACCAAAGGCTGTGATAGTAAGACCTAAGACCAGTGTTTCCCAACCAGGCGCCTCCTGCTGTTGCCAAACTACAACTCCCAGCATGCCCGGACAGCCTTCGGCTGTCCGGGCATGCTAGGAGTTGTAGTTTTGCAACAGCTGGAGACACCCTGGTTGGGACGTAACCCATAACCTTTATATAGCGCTGGGTCTGGGCCCAGTGATGCTCCAGGTATTTGGTTGCATAATAATTGACATTTAATTCACCCTATAAAAGGCCTCTCGATGACATCTCTGCTAATCCCATAAAACCATGTTGTTCTAAGAGCCCAGGCAGACCTCAGGTTTCCATTCCTGGTGGAGTGAGGGAGATTCATTTACCTCCTATAAACCTCAGAATTTTTATAATTTTTTTTTTGCGTTGATCCTCCTAACACGTCTGTGGAATCGCGTTTTTTTTATTTTTTTTTTGTTTTTTTGCTATTTATAGCGGTAATGTATGTCATATACTTTAATATCATTTATAGTGATCTCTTAGTGAGCACGTTGAGTGCTAAGAATTTTATGGGATCTACTGGGATGCGGGGATTTTATCATGCCTGTGTAATGTTCAGGAAGAGTCTGCTAGGTGTACTGTAGTCGGGTGGAAAACAGGGGACATAATGCACTCTCCTGTGTCTATGGGTAGCGCTGTGGGGCATATGGAGTGTTTTGGGTTTGTTTGTTTTTGTTTTTTTGTTTTTGGGTGGTGGAGAGCCAAACTAGAGTGATTACAAAGATTGTCTCCCGCTCAGGACCTGCCCTGTCCTGCACTACAAATACATATAATATAAATAAAAAATATTTAAATTGGGTGTCCAACAATGAAACCTATTTTTAGCACTAATACATAACCTATATTGGTTAAGTTATTTTACCACCCTTTTATTTTACAACCCTTTTGTTGTCTTTCGTGCCTTTTCTGTTTTTGATGCAAAATGTCTGCTACGTTGTCCTCAGACCAACGTGTTATCGGGCTATACGTCTTCCCCTAGACTTCTTGTTCCTGTGTGTACACTCTAGGAATTCAGCCAACTGTATCTTCCTCCCAATACACTATGCCTGTAACTCTTCCCACATAGAGGGAGGGATATAGACTTGGCTGAATTTCTAGCTAGAGTGTCCTGTACACAGGAAGAGGATGTACACTAGACAGGACATTGTATCAAAAGCAGATGGAAAGCATAAAAGGCCACAGAACAGTAGTAAAGTAAAGTAAAATATATTGGTAAATTAAGTTAGTTTACTAGGTTTCTGTGGCCTTTATGCTTTCCATCTGCTTTTAATGCAAACTGGCTTCTGCTCTGTTGTCTTCAGCCCAACATCCTGTCTGGTTTACATCCTGTGACAGACTTCCTGTTCCTGTGTACAAGACACTCTAGCCGGGAATCCTGCCAGATAAAGGTGGCTGAATTCCAAGCTAGAGTGTCCTGCACGCAGGAATATAAAGTCTATTACGGGATGTACACCAGACAGGATATTGGGCTGAAGACAGAGCAGAAGCCAGTTTGCATTAAAAGCAGATGGGAAGCATAATAGGCCACAGATCGGTAGTAAAATAAATTAGAATATATTGGTAAAGTTATTTTACTATGTTTCTATGGCCTTTTTGCTTTCCATCTGCTTCTGATGCATTCTCTCTAGTGTACATTCTCTTGCAGACTGTTCCTGTGTACAGAACACTCTAGCTGGGAATTCAGTCCACTCTATGTACTTTCTTGCCTATAACCCCTCCCATATAGTGGGAGGTAGATAAAGTTAGCAGAATTCCTGGCTAGAGGGTCCTGTACAAGAGGAAGCCGATTACAGGATGTACACCAGACAGAATGTTGGGCTGAAAACAACAGAGCAGAAGACAGTTTGCCTCAAAAGCAGATGGAAAGCATAAAAGACCACAAAACGTTAGTAAAATAATTTAACATTTATTGGTCTTCTGCTTTGTTTTCTTTAACTTAACATCTTGTCTGGTGTACATCCTGTGACAGACTTCCTGTTTCTGTGTACAGGACACTCTAGCTGGGAATTCAGCCAGATAAAGGTGGCTGAATTCCCAGCTAGAGTGTCCTGTACACAGGAACAGAAAGTCTGTTACAGGATCTACACCAAACAGAACATTGGGCTACAGTTTGCATCAACAGATGGAAAGCATGACAGACCATAGAGCACTTGCTATAGCGTGGGGCAGTTTGCGGGCTACGGGGTTGACACGAGTTGCCGGCTGCCACAACATCAATAGTTCAAGACCCTGACCCATTAAAGGACATATATGCAACCTGGCACACAGGAAAATGTTGCTATTAAACAGTTATTCCCAACCAGTATCCCCCCCCCCCCCCCCAGCTGTTGCAAAACTACAACTCCCAGCATTCCCAGACAGCCTTTGGCTGTCTGGGAATGCTGTGAGTTGTAGTTTTGCAACAGTAGGAAGGAAACTGGTTGGGAAGTACCACTATAAGTCATCATGAGGGGGGTTCATAGACTATAGAAGTAGCTCCTGCGGCCCTATGGAGCTCGGAAGGGGCAGGTCCAGTGATAAAAAAGGGAATAAAAAGGTCACTTTGTTGTACTTTGCTGCTAATAAGTAGACTTTTCCTTTATTGATCCAAGTCAGTGACTTGGAATGTGTGACGGTCTTAAGCAAACATATCTGAACACCTATGAATAGTCCGAGCTGTTGTGACATTTATCAAAGATAGACGCCATGAGAAAGTTACCTAATAGAGGACACCAAGCCAGACTAATAACCCGAACATAGATCAGTGTTGTTTAGATCACCTCTTGTTATATAAGGCCCCGAAATATCAATTATTTGCATTTATGTTTCTGGTATCGTTCACTATTCGGCCACTAGGGGCACCGTTTCATTAGCGTCTATCCGGAAGCTCTCTGGCCCATGTTATCTTATGCTAATGCATGCAAATTATACCGAAATGCAATTCTCTGCCTAGAATAACATGCACCAATATGGTAGAGGTTTTTAGGTGTTAACAGGAGAAGGGAAAACGTCAAATAAGACGGATTCTCCTTTAAATGCCCCGGGAACAATTCCAGTATCTATTGTGATAAGAGTAATCGCACCGAATTTATTGACTCCATAAAACCATCTTTATAAGTATAGTGCGACGCTCATTAAAGGTCTATTTATAACAGGCCGGGGTGAGAAATCCCAGCAATATAATATGACTATGTATAATTCTTCAGCGTCATTAATAGAAAGTTTCTGTACGAGGGGTTAGCATGGTAGTTGGCACCGCGGCTTGCAAGTCGAGGGTTTAACACCATCTGCAGGGAAGTTGTGTATTCTTCTTGGGATCCTATGGGTATCTAGCCACAGGGAAGCTATACTGGAACATGAAACGTAGGGTGGATACAAGTTCACGTGTCCATCAGGTTCGATTGTACCATCCTAGGGCACAAGCACATACATACTATAGATGCCCTAGTTACCATCCTAGGGCATAAGCACGTACATACTATAGATGCCCTAGTTACCATCCTAGGGCACAAGCACGTACATACTATAGATGTGCTAGTTACCATCCTAGGGCAAAAGCACGTACATACTATAGATGCCCTAGTTACCATCCTAGGGTGCAAGCACGTACATACTATAGATGCCCTAGTTACCATCCTAGGGTACAAGCACGTACATACTATAGATGCCCTAGTTACCATCCTAGGGTACAAGCGCGTATGTACTATAGATGTGCTAGTTACCATCCTAGGGTACAAGCGCGTATGTACTATAGATGTGCTAGTTACCATCCTAGGGTACAAGCGCGTATGTACTATAGATGTGCTAATTACCATCCTAGGGTACAAGCGCGTATGTACTATAAATATGCTAGTTACCATCCTAGGGCACAAGCTTGTACCATGGATGTACCATGGATGGTCTAGTTACCATCCTAGGGGGGAAAAAGCACGTACATACTATACGTACATACATACTATAGATGCCCTAGTTACCATCCTAGGGCACAAGTGTGCATGTAATATAGATGCCCTAGTTCCCGTCCTAGAGCACAAGCGCATACCTACCATAGATGCCCTTGTTATCATCCTGGGGCAAAAGAACGTACATACTATAGATGCCCTTGTTACTATCCTAGGGCACAAGCACATACATACTATAGATGCCCTTGTTACTATCCTAGGGCACAAGCACGTACATACTATAGATGCCCTTGTTACCATCCTAGGGCACAAGAACGTACATACTATAGATGCCCTTGTTACTATCCTGGGGCACAAGCACATACATACTATAGATGCCCTTATTACTATCCTGGGGCACAAGCACGTACATACTATAGATGCCCTTGTTACCATCCTAGGGCACAAGAACGTACATACTATAGATGCCCTTGTTACTATCCTGGGGCACAAGCACATACATACTATAGATGCCCTTATTACTATCCTGGGGCACAAGCACGTACATACTATAGATGCCCTTATTACTATCCTGGGGCACAAGCACGTATATACTATAGATGCCCTTATTACCATCCTAGGGCACAAGCACGTACATACTATAGATGCCCTTATTACCATCCTAGGGCACAAGCACGTACCTACCATAGATGCCCTTGTTACCATCCTGGGGCACAAGCACGTATATACTATAGATGCCCTTGTTACCATCCTAGGGCACAAGCATGTACATACTATAGATGCCCTTGTTACCATCCTGGGGCACAAGCGCGTACATACTATAGATGCCCTTGTTACCATCTTAAGCTCGTACATACCATTAATGCCCTAGTTGCCATCCTAGGGCCCAAGCGCCTACGATATTGCCAAGACAGAAGTCCTTCATATTTTGGGTATATATTGATATATTAGATCAGTGGAGTAGTAGGGGGGAGGGCAGGGGGTGGTTGCCCTAGCCGCAGAATTCTGAGGGGTGCTAAATCTGGCCTGGCAAATTTAAAGTGAGTGGCAGTGGATACAGCGGAAATATAGCGTGGCTCCTAAAGCATGCATGCCATATAGCTGCTCTGAGGCCCTTGGAGAAAGGGGGCCCCGTCCTGTTTAGTCCCATTCATTTTACTATCGGTAAGAACCTTAGGACTTCTTGCTCCTGTTGCAGGTACTTGACCTGGTCGTAAAGGTTGGGCCAAAAGGGGTTGTATGAGATTATAAATAAATAAAAGTCTAAAAACTAAGAGCCACCTTGGTCCACAGGCCATGTCCAGTACTGGAGTTCAAGTATCCATCCATATAATGTCCACCATGGGTGATCTCCAAGCTGCAGCTCTCCAGCTGGTGCAAAGCCACAACTCCCGACAGCCAACACCACGGCTTGGAGACCACTGCCGTACACCTTCATTGGCTGTTGGCCAAACACTCAGCTGGTACCTATTCCTTCTGACTTACCAATACACATGCGTGCATGGCTTGGCTTCAACATGCTTGGCTTTTCCACTGGAAGAGGAAGGCTGGGTTCACACCGTGCAATTTCTGGGCAGAATTTCTGCCGGAGATCAAGCCGGCGGCACTAGGACCGCGCAGACTACATTGCCGTCCCCATAGATGGCAATGCATTTCGGAGCAGATCTCCCAAAAGATCCACCCAGAAATGCATTTGCAGTCTATGGGGGCAGAAATTTAGTCTGCGCGGTCATAGCGTCGCCGACTCAAACTCCGGCAGAAATTCTGCAGTGTAAAAGCTTCTACCAGACACATCAGGAGGTGGGAGAACCAAAGAATTGGTGGTGGGAAAATGGAAATGAAACATGGCCAAACCTTCATTCCTCTAACTGGATCTGTTGCAGGATAGTTGGGAGGCCCCCATTGAGACAGTTCTACTGGCTTGCTGGACTTATATTTAATTCTTAGGAGGTTTTGTTTTGGGCCAAAATGTACATGCTCATGGGCCTTGGCCTTAAAGGGGTACTCAGTGAAAAACTTTTATTTTATTTTTAATAAACTGGTGCCAGAAAGTTAAAGATTTGTAAATGACTTCTTTTTAAAAATCTTAATGCTTTCAGTACTTATCAGCTGCTGTATGTTCCACAGGAAGTTGTGTAGTTCTTTTCTGTCTGACCACAGTGCTCTCTGCTGACATCTCTGTCCGTGTCATGAATTATGTAGAGCAGGATAGGTTTGCTGTGGGGATTTTTCTCCTGCTCTGGACAGTTCCTGACATGGACCGAGGTGTCAGCAGAGAGCACTGTGGTAAGACAGAAAAGAACTACACAACTTCCTGTGCAGCTGATAAGTACTGGAAGGATTAAGATTTTTTTTATAGAAGTCATTTACAAATCTGTTTAACTTTCTGGCACCAGTTCATTTAAAAGAAATAGTTTTTCACCGGATTACACTTTTAATGCATACAAGGTTTTGTTTTGGGCCAAAACGTACACTCTCATGGGCGTGCCTTTGGCTGTCCGGGCATGCTGGGAGTTGTAGTTTTGCAACAGCAGGAGGCACCCTGGTTCGGAAACACTGCTCCCAGACTGTGCAAGACAATCCCCATATACTTGATATTGTTGCCCTTGACCACTATAAAGTATGTGATGCCAATGGCCACCTACAGGTCGGACATCTCTTGCGCAGAAGATGTTCGCTGTGAGCAGGAGATGGATTTACTTTACTTTAATTAGCGCTTTTTTTTTGTTATCCTTCGCCGGTCCATACAGGATTGATGTAATAGATCAAGAGTAGAATGAAAATGGGGATTATTGATCAGTACGAAATGGGATGAGCTCTCTATGTGGAGAAAACTGATGACACGGCGGGATGGCGAAGCCGGCACCAATTCACTCAATGTAAAAATCTCATGTGGGGAGGGGGGGGGGGGGTGAAGACTGTGGCTCCGGCTAGAACGAGCTTATTATACAGATGGGACACTGCACCAAGCTAGTGCATGTACCACGGGGCCGACGGGTTCATGGGGTGAAGAACCCAATAAGGAACGCGTTATTTTATGGGTAGTTAGAGACGCTAATATCTAGAGAAAGAGGCAGGAGCTGGCCGTAAACATTTAAAGGGTATTCCAGTAAAAAAAAACGTATTTTTTTTCCATATCAACTGGCTCCAGAAAGTTAAACAGACTATTACTTCTATTAAAAAATCTTAATCCTTCCAGTACTTATCAGCTGCTAAAGTTGAATGTTTTTTTTTTCTGTCTGACAACAGTGCTCGATGCTGACACCTCTGTCTTTCTCAGGAACTGTCCAGGGTAGTAGCAAATCCCCATAGCAAACCTCTCCTGCTCTGGACAGTTCCTGAGACAGAGACAGAGGTGTCAGCAGAGAGCACTGTGGTCAGACAGAAAAGAACAACTCAACTTCAGCAGCTGATAAGGACTGGAAGGATTAAGATTTTTTTAATATAAGTAATTTGCAAATCTTTTCAACTTTCTGAAGCCAGTTGATATGAAAGATTTTTTTTTTTTTTTTTGTGGAATACCCCTTTAAAGGTAGTCAAATCTGCTTATTTAAGTTAGCTCTTCAGTGTGCATGGTGCTACCTACCACAGAGAAGGGGCATTCAATAGTATTCTAGACAGGATGCAAGAATGTATGTACCGTAGAGGAAGACCATGTGGTTGCTATAGGGCCCTTGTACTGGTTGCTCCCCCATTACTTTTTCTGACGTCACGGCTCCACCCCCTCATGACGTTACGGCCCGCACCCTCAATAAAAGTCTATGGGAGTGGGCGTGATGGCGGCTACACCCCCTCCCATAGACTTGCATTGAGGGGGCAGGCCATGACGTCACGGGGGGGGGGGGATTAGGGCCGTGATGTCACGATACTCCGGCAGAGTGCCCCTTTAATAAACTGTGCAGAACTTCTCTAAAAGAATCGCCAGCAAATTATTGGAGGATGGGTATTGGCAAATGGGTAATGCAAAGCAACCAGAAATATAAACCAGAACTTTCTGGGGGCAAAATCAATTTTCAATATTTGCTCTCTGCCCCCTTTGTTCTATGTATGCCACTGAGCAGCACAGAATGTATGTATAGGAGCAGGGAGTCAGGAGATAGGTGTCCCCGCTCCTGTACACATATATTGTGGTATGCTACTTTATTGGCTGTATGCATTGCTGCTTGCTTTACATTTGCCAGGACAGGTTAGGTGGGTGTTATACTTGTCACCATAGAATGGAAGTACTAGAGCAGGGAGTCTGGAGATAGACAAGTGTCCCTGCTCCTGTACATCCATTCTGTAGTAGCTTTCTCTATCGGCTGTATGCATTGCTGCTTGCTTTACATTTGTCAGGCCTGGTTGGGGGGGGATGCAATGGTTGTCACCATGGAATGTATATACAGGAGCATTTTGGGCCCTGGACAAGGGCCAACAGGCCGCTTGCACCAACCCAGTTTTCTTTTGATGTGCTGCTCTTTTCCCTATTTTTTCCATACAGAAGCATGGACACCTGTCTATCAGTAGACTCCCTGCTCCTGTACAATACTGAGCAGTGATGTATATACTCTATGCATCACAACATACATTAAATTTTCCGGGCCAAGTCAAGGGGTATAATACTTTCCTGGATGGTCCTGCTTATTTTTCTATTGGTAAGATCCTGTGCAGATCTCCTGTCCAAGGATCTGTGTTGTCGGAAAATTAATGGGGGGGGGGGGGGGGGGGGGTCAAAATCAGATGCCATAATAGGCCCATTTTAAATTTTCGCTAAGGAATGTATGTACAGGAGCAGGGAGTCCTGAGACAGAAAGTTGTCCCCGCTCCTGTAATACATTCTTTAGTAAGCTATTCTATTGGCTGTATGCATTGCTGCTTGATATCTGCTATGGGCCCCCCTTTCTTCTATGTACACCACTGTGCAGCAGGGAATGTATGTACAGGAGCAGGGGTGCCCGAGACAGACAGGTGTCCCCGCTCCTGTAATACATTCTTTAGTAAGCTACTCTATTAGTTTTATGCATTTCTGCTCGATATCAGCTATGTGGCCCCCTTTCTTCTATGTACACCACTGTGCAGCTGGGAATGTATGTACAGGAGCAGGGAGTCCCGAGACAGACAGGCGTCCCCGCTCCTGTAATACATTCTTTAGTAAGCTACTCTATTGGCTGTAAACATTGCTGATCGATATCTGCTATGGGGCCCCCTTTCTTCTATGTACACCACTGTGCAGCAGGGAATGTACAGGAGCAAGGAGTCCCGAGACAGACAGGCGTCCCCGCTCCTGTAATACATTCTTTAGTAAGCTACTCTATTGGCTGTAAGCATTGCTGATCGATATCTGCTATGTGGCCCCTTTTCTTCTATGTACACCACTGTGCAGCAGGGAATGTACAGGAGCAGGGAGTCCCGAGACAGACAGGCGTCCCCGCTCCTGTAATACATTCTTTAGTAAGCTACTCTATTGGCTGTATGCATTGCTGCTCGATATCTGCTCTGTGGCCCCTTTTCTTCTATGTACACCACTGTGCAGCAGGGAATGTACAGGAGCAGGGAGTCCCGAGACAGACAGGCGTCCCCGCTCCTGTAATACATTCTTTAATAAGCTACTCTATTGGCTGTATGCATTGCTGCTCGATATTTGCTATGTGGCCCCTTTTCTTCTATGTACACCACTGACTAGACATCCAGCCCACCCACCACCATGATCACAGCCATATCTATACGTGACATCTATACGTGCCACTGACAACCCGTCTCATAACGCTGCTGACTTATACTGTTCCTTTAAAACCATTATGGACAATCCACCAAAACCGTAGCCTAAGGTGCCGCCAAACAGTACCAGCAATTGGCACAACGTCACATTTTACCATTCCGATCCCCTAGAGATTGGGGGGGGGGGAGACAATCCGCATCTTGGAAGTGATATTTAGGCCAAATGTGCATATGAATGGAGGAGGGGATGTCAGGGCACATCTAATGTCTATGGCCATTTAGAAGCCATTAAAATAAATGACTAGCCACAGGCTATGGCGGCACTATGCAGAAGCCATCGCATTTATATACACAGTCTTGTAAGGTTGCATTGGATGAGGATTTTAACACCTTACATGCCATAGGGATGGCTTCTTCTGTACATATTGAAGGAAGCATACCTAGCGCAGGGCCCTGTGGGGGTCCCTTTGGTTATTATCCTGAATTCTTGTCATGCTCCGCCCCCTTCGGCCCTGCACTAAGCATGTTCTTATAACACTTCATCTCAGCCTATATTCCAAATAGAACCTGCCCAATCCCAAGGCTCCTTCCAAGGACATTGACCTAATTATACGTTGTCCTGACTAAACCTTGTTTCACCATCTTGCTTACGGCAGCGGTTTTCAGTCCTCGATGTAGTCCTGACCACCCGGAGAATCATCGTTATGGGGGGGGGGGAAATAATTATCTGTGCAGGTGCCGGGATGGTTTTATTAGTCATTGAGGGATGAGGAGTATTAAGCGCAGTATTGTGTTATATCTATAGTATAGGGGTCTGGTGCACTGTATAGACCAGTGTTTCCCAACCAGAGTGCCTCCAGCTGTTGCAAAACTACAACTCCCAGCATGCCTGGACAGCCGAAGGCTGTCCGGGCATGCTGGGAGTTGTAGTTTTGCAACAGCTGGAGGCACCCTGGTTAAAAAAAAACACATTTATTTTCCTGTGCCAAACACTGATTGACATGTAGTGTTTCCTGCCTAAGAGGTTCTTCAGCAGCTGCAGTGTGTATTACATAGTTCATGTCCCAGCTTTACCTCAGCTACTGCAAAACATGATAATATACAGCTCAACTGTTGCCAAACCTCATAATACGCGCCTCAGCTGCTGAAGAAATCACAATATACACCTCAGCTGCTGCAGAACACCATAATGCACAGCTCTGCTGCGGCAGAGCATAGTACGCATCTCCGCTGCTCAAGAACATCATAATGCGCAGCACAACTGCTAAAGAACATAAAAGTACACGCCTCAACGGCTGAAAATTATAGTTCGCATCCCAGCTGCTGCAGAACATCGTAGTACGCAACTCAGCTGCCACAGAATATTATAATACAAATACACACCTCAGCTGCTGCAGAATATTATAATACAAATCCGTACCTCAGATGCTGCAGAACATTATAATGTTCACCTCAGCTGCTGCAGAATAGTACAATACTTACCTTAGCTGCCGCAGAACATTATGATACACACCTCAGCTGCTGCAGATTGTTATAATACAAATACATACCTCAGTTGCCACAGAATATTATAATACACACCTCAGCGGCTGTAGGATATGATAATACATACCTTAGCTGCTGCAGATTATTATAATCCATACCTCAGCTGCTGCAGAATTTTATAATACACACCTCAGCTGCCGCAGAACATTATAATACAAATACATACCTCAGCTGCCACAGAATATTATAATACATACCTTAGTTGCTGCAGATTATTATAATCCATAACTCATCTGCTGCAGAATTTTATAATCCACACCTAAACTGCTGCAGAATATTATAATACACACCTCAGCTGCCGCAGAACATTATGATGCACACCTCAGCTGCTGCAGATTATTATAATACAAATACATACCTCAGCTGCCACAGAATATTATAATACACACCTCAGCGGCTGTAGGATATTATAATACATACCTTAGCTGCTGCAGATTATTATAATCCATACCTCAGCTGCTGCAGAATTTTATAATACACACCTCAGCTGCTGCAGAACATTATAATACAAATACATACCTCAGCTGCCACAGAATATTATAATACATACCTTAGTTGCTGCAGATTATTATAATCCATAACTCATCTGCTGCTGAATTTTACAATCCACACCTAAGCTGCTGCAGAATATTATAATACACACCTCAGCGGGAGGTGGTGATTATGGGAAATACACTGAAGCTTCTGCGTTTTAATCTGTGAATTTGGCTTTTACCGCAATAACGTTTTTTTTTCCCCCAATCTTTTTCTCCCGTACAGAAAACACGCCTTAAACTGCCACCGGATGAAGCCGGCCCTGTTCAGTGTCCTGTGTGAGATCAAGGAGAAAACAGGTGAGACGCCCCACACTCCTCCTCAACCACCGTGACTTTAAAATATTGCATTCTTCCAAAAAAAACAGTGCCACCCTTGTCCTCAGGTTGTGTGTGGTATTACAACTTGGTTCTTTTCACTTTAAAGGGGAACTCCACTGGAAAAAAAAAATGTCATCAACTGGTGCCAGAAAGTTAAACAGATTTGTAAATGACTTCTATTAAAAAATCTTAATCCTTCCAGTACTTATCAGATGCTGTTATAATCCATTGGAAGTTCTTTTCTTTTTGAATTTCCTTTCTGCCTGACCACAGTGCTCTCTGCTGACACCTCTGTTCATGTCAAGAACTGTCCAGAGCAGGATATGTTTTCTATGGGGATTTGATCCTGCTCTGGACAGTTCTTGACATGGACAGAGGTGTCAGCAGAGAGCACTGTGGTCAGGCAGAAAGGAAATTCAAAAAGAAAAGAACTTCCTGTGGATCATAGCAGCAGCTAATAAGTACTGGAAGGATTAAGATTTTTTACTGGAAGGATTAAGATTTTAAGTAATTTACAAATCTGTTTAAGGCTGGGTTCACACCACGTTTTGTACTTACGGTTCCCGTATACGGCTGGGAGGAGGGGGCGGGGCTTAATTGCGGCGCCCGCACTCAGACGTATAGGGGAACCGTATTTAATGTATGTCTATGAGCCGACCGGAGTGAACTGCAGCCTCCGGTCGGCTGCATTTTCGGCCATATGCGGTTTCCCGACCGTAGGCAAAAACGCAGTAGACCACGTTTTTGCCTGCGGTCGGGAAACCGCATACGGCCGAAAACGCAGCCGACCGGAGGCTGCAGTTCACTCCGGTCGGCTCATAGACATGCCTTAAATACGGTTCCCCTATACGTCTGAGTGCGGGCGCCGTGATTCCCCCCTGCCCCCTCTCCCCCCAGCCATATACGGAACAGTAAGTGCAAAACGTGGTGTGAACCCAGCCTTACTTTCTGGCACCAGTTGATTTAAAATAAAATGTTTTCCAGTGGAGTACCCCTTTAATGGAGCTTTTGTTCTTAGATTAGAGCTCAGATAAGCTGCTGTTGGAGGTGTCGGGCACTGGCTCAAGGTGGCACTTATTTGCCTGACGGCTATCTCTCCCAGTCCATGTCATACACATGCATGCCAAGTGTTCATAAAGTAGAAAGAGGAACAAGCCCTTGCCATACTCCTGGTGGAATTGAGAGGCCCCCCCATACACATTATTGGTTGCTTGTAGCACCGACAATCGTCTAATATAGTGTTTCCCAACTTGTGTGCCTCCAGCTGTTGCAAAACTGCAACTACCAGCATGCCCGGACAGCCTTTGGCTGTCCAGGCATGCTGGCAGTTGTAGTTTTACAACAGCTGGAGGCCAACTATGTAACAGCTGGAGGCCAACTATATGGCAGTTGTAGTTTTACAACAGCTGGAGGCCAACTATATGGAAAACTCTGTGTTTTCCATATATAATCTCAATCACACACAAATATATATCACACACATATATATCTCAAATGCTTTACCCTAGTCATAACACATGCTCAGCCGAGCCGAGCATGCATGTGTATTAGTGTACAGTCAGTGTTCATAGAGCATTCACACCCATTCTTAGCTAAACTAGGAAGAGCCCAAATGCCATCCTTAGAGATGAGCAGCGGGCATTACTGTCCCTATTGGAGGTGGCACCCGATGGCTCCGGCCTGCCACCTTTACACACATTCCTTAATATTTGAATAGGGCAGTGTTATTTGGCACCATATGGCCGTTCCGCCATAACAAGGAGGGCTTGAATAATGGGTGCTACATAAGGCAGTGTTTCCCAGTCATGGTGCCTCCAGCTGTTGCTAGACATCCTTCGGCCGCCATTATACTATACACCTTATTACTTCCTATACTGCTCCGTCTTCTCATTTCCTGACAGAAAAACCTTCAGCTTTAGGAACACAATGTCTGCCCAATTCAGCCTTTGCCCCTTTGAACCCATGGTGATGGGCGCACATTGTGGTTGTACAGGGCTGCGCGGCCCTCCTCCTCCTCCTCCTCTTACTCTGGTATTTGCATTCGCTCGGCGGGGCGCCTTTCTTTGCCTCAATGCTCCAATGACAGGCAGCGCCAGGCGGGGGGGAACTTGGGGTGCGAGCGCGCCGCTCTCTGCCCTCTCCTTCTGGCTACTATAGCAACCGAGGTGACAGTCCTGCCCCCCCCCCCCCCTGTCATGTAGCACAAGAGCTGAGCCCGGTGCCATAGTGGCCATTCAGGACTGTGGTGGGGACGGGCGATGTCTTAACCAGACAGGGGTCTCATGTATTCATAGTGTCTTGTCGTCGCCCCCCCACCTCCAGGCCTATATGGGGTACAGAGGAGCCTGAGGAATTGCCCCACGTACATTGGGGCCTAGCTATGTGAAGTATAAGACTGGGGCCTCCTGTACTAAGATGGTCATTGGTCTATCTCCTCATAAATATGCACATTCGGCTCAGGCGATCATGTATATTTCAGTATAGAGATGCTGCTTATCTTTTTTCCCAGCATGCACTGCTGGGGTCTATTGATACCAATACAATGACTGTGGCCTAATCTTTGTGCCTGTTGGCTGCCCTATATATGATTCCCCGCTCAGCGTGTCGCCCTCTGCTCTGCACATGTTGGGTCGGGGACTGTTTACATATGTACAGGAGGCCTCTAATGGTGAACAGGGGGGGCGTCTTATAATTTGTGTAACAATGGAGGATCATGGACTCCAGATTCCCCCCTCCTCCTCCTCTGCTCCTATTTAATGACAGTCCTCCCCCCCCCCCCCCCCCCCACCGTGAGGTTGGTAATGGAGTGGAGGAGGGCAGGCACAGATCAAATGTCTGACGGTGCACGCAGAATCCAGGGCGGCCTCCATCTCCTCTGCCGCTCTCTTGTCCCTCGTCACCATTGTCTGCACTCCCCTGGTTCTCTGGTGTATATAATCCTATATATACATATACATTAATAAATTAGCCACTTTCTCTCCATAAACTTTATTTCAGAATTTAGGAAGCTGTGCAGGGTTCCCTATTATGTGGCTCTTTAGGGGGCCAAAACTACAACTCCCAGCATGCCCTTACAACTATAAGCTGGAAAGCCACAAGTTGGGGATCACTGATGAAATGTCTGTATATATGTATGTGTGTGTATAATGCGTATGTGTGTGTGTATATGTATGTATATATATTTTAAATTAGCTTTGCCTGATCTTCCTACCTAAACCTTGTGGGAGAGCACTTGGGATGTTTAAAAGTCCCGGCCAATCTCTGCAGCCCAAGAATAACAATCAGAAGTTATACACAGAAGTCTTATTGACTTGCATGGGACTTCAGACAAAAACACCCACCCTCAGTCAGAGACAGAAGTAACCTTTTCTTCTGTCTTTATTTTTTAGTAGCAAAACAAATACAGCCTATAGCAGTGTTTCCCAACCAGGGTGCCTCCAGCTGCTGCAAAACAACAACTCCCAGCATGCCCAAGACAGCCGAAGGAGTTGTAGTTTTGCAACAGCTGGAGGCACGCTGGTTGGGAAATGTTGGCCTATAGCTTCAGGGTTAAAGGGGTACTCCGGTGGAAAACTTTTTTTTTTTTTTTTTAATGAACTGGTGCCAGAAAGTTAAACAGATTTGTAAATTATTTCTTTAAAAAAAATCTTAATCCTTCCAGTACTTATTAGCGGCTGAATACTACAGAGGAAATTCTTTTCTTTTTGGAACACAGAGCTCTCTGCTGACATCACGAGCACAGTTCTCTCTGCTGACATCTCTGTCCATTTTAGGAACTGTCCAGAGCAGCATATGTTTTCTATGGGGATTTTCTCCTACTCTGGACAGTTCTTAAAATGGACAGAGATGCCAGCAGAGAGCACTGTGGTCATGATGTCAGCAGAGAGCTCTGTTTTGCAAAAAGAAAATAGTTTCCTCTGTATTATTCAGCAGCTAATAAGTACTGGAAGGATTAAGATTTTTTTTAATAGAAGTAATTTACAAATCTGTTTAACTTTCTGGCACCAGTTGATAAAAAAAAAAAAAAAAAAAAAGTTTTCCACCGGAGTACCCCTTTAACTACACAAAATCTTCCCTCTTTGTATATGGCTTACTACTAGCCACTTAATAAAACAGTCGCCAAAATTGTGGTACCCACACAAGGTTTATGTCCCCTTTTTGAAGCTGCACCTCAGGGTTCCCCACAGCCTCCAGGGTGCAGACTTGGTTAGAACTTTTGTAAGCCCAGTATTAATCGGCCTCAGCACCTGTGCTGACTTCAGGCCAACCTGAACACCTGGACAGGCCCAGGAAGGGGATGAAAGACCCCACTACCAAACCTGCCTATCATGTCATCAAAATCCAGGCCCAATAACAGGACTTACCAAAATCCATGGCAAAGTAAGTCTTGTTTGTGATTTCTTATATCTCGCCCAGCTTTCCCTAAAACCTGGTATCCAAATGTGACAGGTAGAGACCCCAGACCACCATTCCGGTCACTGTCAGCAGATGAAAGGCACAATGCTTAGGCCACATCAGAAGTTACAGTGCGGTATTATGGCCTCCTCCTGCTCTGAACTTTCTTCTTTTAGTTGTCCCAGAACTGTCTATTATGCCTAGTCTTGGTACGGAGTTCCACCTATTGAGCCTGTGCCATTTTCCCTTTAGCGGAGCCTGACCTGCCAACCTTTTTCTAGTCCTGTAGATAAAAATAGGCAAAAAGAACAATTTAAACACCATGTAGAGTCTGTGGGGGGAGATTTATCAAAACCTGTGCCGAGGAAGAGTGGTGCAGTTGCCCATAGCAACCAATCAGATTGCTTCTTTCATTTTCCACAGGCCTCTTTAGAGGCCTGTGGAAAATGAAAGAAGCAATCTGATTGGTTGCTATGGGCAACTGCACCACTCTTCCTCTGCACAGATTTTGATAAATCTCCTCCTGTGAGTGGTTCTCTGGGGCGTTTTTAGGTTTAGGCTATTTGGTGATCTCATGGCCCTCCCCACCCTGGGTACAACGATAAAACCCTCATCTTTACCAACAAGGGTGGGTTGGTGGGCGCCATCATCTTGTCTGGTTCCCCTTCATCTGTGGTGCCCTTAGGCCCTTACCCAGGTGTCCTGCATGAGAACATCTGAAATATTTCCCGTTTCTGACTAGGTGTTTAGTGGCTATAGTGCGTGGAGATAGGGACGGAAGAGTACGAGCTGTCACTGCGATCTGCTAAAATAGAACTTGGCAGGCAGCAGACGCCGCTGTTACAATGGGCGTAAACACAATTAGTTTCTCGCTTGATAGGACAATAATCCGAGCACTTCTTGGAATAATTTCTGGTGTATCTGTGTAATGAGCAATTACAAACAAGGGTTTCTGGGCAACAAAAAATCTGTTGGATTGGTAAAATAAAAACCAAACGTACAGCCGGCAAAATAATGTATGGTGAGATCCGATGGTCACAAAAGTCCTACATGCCAAGTTGCCGAACCATTCGGAACAATTGTGGCGTACAACTGGTGTGTAGCTGTAGATGGTTCGTGAATAGAATGCTAGGATGGCAGTGAAGACTGACACACTGCTAATAAGCCGCGAGGGTGAGTTATATAAAAGATCTATAGGCTCTTCTGGGTCTATGGAAATCTGGTTGGTGGTCTTTGCGTGACCTGGAATGCATGTTATTTCTATGGTGGAGATAAGCAGCTGCCACACATACTGTATCTGGGTCCGCCTGTAGTTGTGGAAACAAAGGATCAGATGGGTAATACCCAACCTTATGTCATGTAATGCGAAATATTCAGCAATATTATTGGTAGATCCTATGGGCATGATCTGGTAATGTCTATGGGTGGCTGTAGTGTTGGTGCTCCATACATTGCTCTGCATAGATGGGTAGTATTTACCCTTGGCCGACCTCTAATGTGGTGGTCCCCAACCCAGTCCTCAAGGCCACCAACAGTCCAGGATTAGAATTTTTCCCTGTTCTATTCCAATGGAGTAGCTGAAAAAAAACCTGAATGGTCGTGGGCCTTGAGGATTGGGTTGGGGACCACTACTCTAATGGGTTGTCCTCCGTAGACCGGCGACCTCCAAGCTGTTGCAAAACTACAACTCCTGGCATGCCCGGGCAGCCGTTGGCTGTCCGAGCATGCCAGGAGTTGTAGTTTTGCAACAGCCATTGGTCCACAATTTGGAGATCACTGCCATAGACTATCATTGGTGGATCCCATGACCAGTACATCTTGTCTATGGGCTGCAGTGTTGGTGCTGCATCAGCCAACATATTATTTACTTATGATAATAGTTTCCTCTTTACATGTGAAGAGCAGCTAGTAATAATATAGTAATAGACCTAGAAAAAAGTGCAGGGATTAGGTTGGTGCGGACATTAAGCTTGAATCGTCGCTCTAATGATGCTTTCATACTTCTCTACGCTTCGCTAATCCATCACATGACTGCATAGAAGACCAGGTACCACCAGAGCTTGGCGTACCACCGATGTGATAATTTTAGCAAGTCCTTCTGACCACTCAGAGCCAGTATTCTACCAAACTTGAGCCAGTATTCTACCATCCAGTAGTTGGGTCAGATAGTCGGCCATTTGCATGATTCTCTAAACATAGTTAGCCATTTGGGACAACTTTTTCTTCTCGTGGATGGGCAACTTCCGACGTTTGGAAAAAAATTTATTGTGGATGTTAAGTTTCAGCGCTCGAGTCTTTTGTTCTCAAGGGAGAAGGTAGATTTGGCCAAACTCTATTTTGGTGAGACCAGCAAGCCATCTAAATCAGAGGTCTCCAACCCAGTACTCAAGTCCATTAACAGTCTAGGATTTGGATTTTTCTTTGTTTTCTTCCAATGGAGTAACTGAAATAACCCAAAATGTTGAGGTCCTCAACCCAGTCCTCCAACATTTCGAGTTATTTCAGTGTATACTTAAGTATATGGTAGGATTTTAACAGCAGGTATTGGGGAACAAAAGAAATTGGGCAGTTGGATTACATCTGGCCAATCCTTCCTTCTCGAGAAGATAATTCGGGTGGTGGTTTAACCCCTCGTTGAAAACAAATGTATACTGAGGTGAGCATGGATGTGAATGGGAGACCTTGCAAGGTAGCCGTTCAGCCAAAAGCCCCGTATGACAGAAACGTGGTGTGAATGCACCCTCCCAGATTATTTCGTACAAGCTCTCCAAGTCTAAAATGATGGAATTCCTCTAGTTACCCAGAATCCTCCTAAAGTTGCTCATAGACATTGCAAAAAATCTTTTGGATTCTCTGCATTTTTTGGAAAATGCTGAACAAATCTGATTTGCGCTGAATTGACTGACTACTCTCTTCAAATCACCAAAAATTGGCAAAGTAACAAATTAATTGGTTCACAATGAAGATGTCTGGTCTGCCTTAGGCTCTAAATTCTTAGGCCCCTTTCACACTGTAGTTGCGCCCCCATCAAGAACGGCCGTTAAAGTCTCTTATTTTTATTTTTTTATTTGTGCTTTTAACGGTAATTCCCATGATGGGGCACAACGGGTCCCGACGGCTCCCATTTACTTTTATGGGGTCTCTCAAGCGCCGTTGTTTTTTGATGGGAAAAACGGGAGAAAAAGACTGTGCAAGCTGTATTTTTTTCTCCAGTTATTCTCCCGGCTCCCCTGATGCGTCACACTGCCGTATCATAACGGCAGCGTGAAAGGAGCCTTAGAAAGTATGACCAGTCATGGGAAATTTTTAATACTATAGTGACCAAATAAAAATAAAATAATTGAAGCTGGCATGTTTCGTAGGTCATTGGCATGGATTAGATATGTGGCTGATTACAGTAAGCAGAGCTGATTTCTTTAAAAAAAGAAGAAAAAAAACAGTCCTCAGGTTGTGTGCAATGTTACAACTTCGTTCTATTCGCTTCAATGGAACTGAGCTGCAATACCGCACACAACCTGAGGACAGTTGTGGTGCTGTTTTTGGAAGATATTGTCTCTGTTTTTCTAATTCTGGATAACTTCTTTGACAGTATGCAGCCTGAAGGCTATCTTACTTGGTAAAACATGATGCCATCTAGTGCCACTTTCTAAACCGCAGGAGTAATTAAAAGCATCAGCGTCTCACAGAGAGGCCGGAGGGCTTGGTGAAATGAGCAGACGCATACAATGGGCATTACCTGGCGTGCCAGTCTGTGTTGTGTGTGTGATATCTGCCGGCACAGCTGTGCCCCCGCCGTGTATGTGAGCGCTCCGGATAATATCCGTGTCACACCGCTGCCCAGCCTTCCCATTAATATTGCGGTGTTAAATACATAATTGTGACAGGGTGTGAAGGGGGGGGGGGGGACGCTGTAATTATCTGTTATGAATCGCCTTCCTCTGGGAGAGTAAACAAGGAGGCTCGTTAATCAGGGCTCGTTAAGCGCCGGACAGCCCCCTGCGCACACAAACGCAACCTCAGCGACGTGACCGATCCTCGCCCGGGCCATAGAGCCTGCAGGGGATGTCCGCACCCCCCTTCACCATCACACACCTTGTCCTTACTTATCTAGAGTCTATTCATTATATTTTAGATCATTTCTATACATTTTTGTCAATCTGTATAAATCACAGGATAGAGACGTGTAGTCGCACAAATGTTAAAGGTGGATTCCGATAAATTTATTTGCCTGTATTACAAGGGCTGTAAAGTTGGTGTAGTTCATAATATAGTGTCTGCATCTTGTGTGATCTATGCCCCGATGTTTATTTTTAACAGTGTACAAATGAGTGTCATCTCAGCTTTTCCCAGGTTGCAGTGCAGCCCGAGACAATATATCACTAGACAGGTGTTGAAAGGGAGCATGGCAGTGCTTCAATGGGTGAAATGAAGGGATGGGGGGTATCATTCTCCACATGACAGCAGGGAATTGTCCAAGGTGTGCTTCAATGGGTGGGGTGGCTGATGTGTGGGAGGGAGAAAATTGACCTCACACTTACAAACAAGGAATCCTGGGATTTGTAGTTGGAGGGAGGGAACTCCAACAGGAAATCAGCATTATAGTGGACTCACAACACAGCCATTTAGCACAAAGACAAGCATAGATCCTTCCTAAGCATGTCAATTGCTGACTGGAAAGTAAGTACTAAAATCACCTTGTGGTGGATAACCCCTTTACTGCTGATTAAGACGAACCAATCAACTGATCCCAAGGATTTAGGGGGGCTAAATCTGTCATACATGTGCAGTGTATGTGTTCCCAACAGAACATGCAGGTTTCAAACCCGCACCGTAAGTCAATTTACATACAAATTCTGTGTCCTGTTGCAGATCAGCGTAATACGGAGGCATTGGTATTACAGCTACAAGTCCCAGTGAATCTGCAGCCTAATGGTCTGAACTGAAAAAGGATCCAGACTGGGGTTTGTGGCCATAATATGTACACAAATATGCTTTTCTAGCTCTGTATTTATATTCCTGGATAACCCCTAAAGCATGTTTAGTCTGGTCACCATTGGGCCGATAATGGTGCCTATACACCTTTTACTAAAGTTGCCCAAATCTGCCACCGGTGGCGGGTTTAAGGTGTATGGCGGCCTCTTGAGAAAGATCAGACGACCTAGATTTTTGCTGCCCAACCCGTTTGCTCTTTGAGGGATAAGCTGGTGCCAGAGTAGTCTGGCTGCTGCTTACCCGAACACATAGACAAACGTTCATATGTATCAGGAAGTCCTAAGAGAGAACTGTTTGTCTTGTGTTTTCACCCTATTTTTCTAAAATGTCCTTAGAACAGGAACCAAGAAAAAAAATCTTAAAAACCGCTACCTATCCATAAATGTGCTACCACTCCAATGTCCGCCATTGGGAGTCCTCCAGTAGTAGCGCATACACTGTGCACATGACACCACAGCCTCTTCCTGCATCTATGGCATTTGATTGGCTGCAACCAAAGAACTGGTGGTGCAACGAAATAAGACACATTGTCCATGGATTGGTTACGTTAATAGGTGTGGCAGTAAGCGCCGAGAAAGGGTCCTCTCTAGATTGTTCCTTAGAAATTTCCTTGGTACTTTTCTGCAGTAGGCCAGTATGAGACGCGTTGGTCAATGTTCAGATCTTTTTCTTTAAAAATTTCTAAAAGCGAAATTGAAGATATGTCGCGGTTTCGTTCAGACGCCGACAGTCAGTGTGATCCCACCATAAATCCTGTAGTGTGGAGCTGCTGTTACCTACATCACTGGGCGCCGCTCTCGGAGTGTGACAGCTGCAGTGTGCACTGTGAACCCGGGGGCCGCGCTGCAGCTGTCACACCAGGGTCCGGGGACTCCAGACACCAGAACTGTAATGGTTGGGCTGGGAAATCGTCACCTGAAACTCTGCTTCTGCTGCTCTTTTAAGGCCTTGTTCACACACCGTAAAATCGGCCATTTTTCTTTTCCTGACGTAAATGGGTAAAAAATATGTATGTTTGTTTTTTTATGCTGTGTGAACAAGGTCTACGGGTTCACATAGGGACTGAACTGCTTCAGATTGGTTTTGGATTGTTGCTGATTTAGATTTTGGGCTATGTTTGGGGAGACAGAGGCAACACTGGGCACTTGGTAAAGTTTTGTTCGTTCTATAAAAAAAGGCTTGTGAGCAGAAAGTCGCCTCGGCAATTGTACCGCCCTGCGTCTCCCCCCCCATATGCTTGGGCTGAAGCGTTCGTGGGCCTGAAACTTGGGACTTGCCACTTTAACAGGAAAGTCAAAATCTGCGACAAATCTGCAACATTTCAGTACTGTGTGAACACCCGAATACCATTTCAGAGTTTTTTTTTTTTTTTAACTTAAAGTCCTTTAATCCAGAATCCGATCACAAAACTGCCACATAATCTAAGTTTCAGAGGAAATTCCTTTTGTGCGGCCAAATTCCAATAGTTTGGCGTCTGTGGTAAAGTTGGAATATATAGGTTTGCTGGACTATTGGAAAGCGTGAAAGCTAGATTGGCATAGATGGGGGGCTCTTGTATCCGTAAATTGTTGCGAATGTTAAGGAACATGATGTTCGGCCATTTTCAGCGCTAATGTCACATGACTTATAATAGTATGGCTACATGACCCCAGCATGTGTCTATATATTCCCCCGGCCATGTTTCCTCTCCCTGTCACCAGTTCTTAGCCCGCTTTTTTCCTTTGGCATTTCTTTCCCTATTTCTCCCCATTTTGTAGAGACCATTTTACAATCCCCCCTCCCGGTTGCTATGGCAGCCATGTTTCCTCTGCCGTTGCTGTGGCGGGAGAAAAGGTCGTCGCTAGGTCGTCTCCACAGCGACGGTGGCTGGGAGCCTCTGCTTGTCTGAGAGCGCGGATTGGCTGAGAGGGGGGAAGGGCTGGAAAGACAGGAAACGCTGCATCCATTGAGTGTATGCGTTCAGGGAGAAGTCTACATAGATTAGCACGTTATTCACATGTTATACGTTCTTTTTAGGGGGGTTTCTATTGGTTTTTTTAAGGGTTTTATTGAACCGAATGGTCACAGGGTTACCCGTCGTAAGAAGAGACTATTGGTCTCCAACTTGTGACGCTCTAGCTGTTGTGGTACTACTACTCCCAACATGGCCAGTGGTCTCCAAACTGTGGACCTCCAGGTGTTGCAAAACTACCATTCCCAGCATGCCCGGACAGCAACCTCTTCAGGTTCACAGTTTGGAGACCCCTGGCCTCGACAGTCTTCTGGAAGTTGTAGTTCTACAGGGCAGGTTGAATACCACAGATCTAGGTTCCAGCGATCTGCAACCTCTGTACGCAGGATGTCGTAGCATGCTGGGAGTTGTAGTTTTGAAATACCTGTATGTCCATCGGCTGTCCTGGCATGCTGGAAGTTGTAGTTTTGCAACACCTGGAGGTCCATCAGCTGTCCTGGCATGCTGGGAGTTGTAGTTCTGCAACACCTGGAGGTCCATCAGCTGTCCTGGCATGCTGGGAGTTGTAGTTTTGCAACACCTGGAGGTCCATCAGCTGTCCTGGCATGCTGTGAGTTGCAGTTTTGCAACATATTCAGGTTCCGAGTTTGGAGGCCACTGGCCTTGACAGTCTTCTGGGAGTTGTAGTTCTACAGGGCAGGTTGAAGACCACAGATCTAGGTTCCAGCGATCTGCAACCTCTGTCCGCAGGATGTCGTAGCATGCTGGGAGTTGTAGTTTTGCAGCACCTGGCGGTTCATCGGCTGTCCTGGCATGCTGGGAGTTGTAGTTCTGCAACACCTGGAGGTCCATCAGCTGTCCTGGCATGCTGGGAGTTGTAGTTCTGCAACACCTGGAGGTCCATCAGCTGTCCTGGCATGCTGGGAGTTGTAGTTCTGCAACACCTGCAGGTCCATCAGCTGCCCTGGCATGCTGGGAGTTGTAGTTCTGCAACACCTGGAGGTCCATCAGCTGTCCTGGCATGCTGGGAGTTGTAGTTCTGCAACACCTGGAGGTCCATCAGCTGTCCTGCCATGCTGGGAGTTGTAGTTCTGCAACACCTGGAGGTCCATCAGCTGACCTGACCTGGGAGTTGTAGTTTTGCAACATTTTCAGGTTCCGAGTTTGGAGGCCACTGGCCTTGACAGTCTTCTGGGAGTTGTAGTTATACAGGGCACGTTGCAGACCACAGATCTAGGTTGCAGCATTCTGCAACCTCATCCTGCGGCATGCTGGGGGTCGTAGTCTTGCAAAAGACCATCGGTTGGTCTAGGCCATGCAACGAAAACTGCAACAAGAAATCACATTTTTGTTATTTATGATAAACGTTCATCTTTGTGAAAATATCTACTTGCCATTAGGGCATGTTAGCAGAAACATAAATTAACCGTTTGGCTCGGGGATCAAAGATCGTACGCAAATCTGGGTAAAAAAATCATAATGTCTAAATTTTTGCCTATAAGCAACATCACAATACATGGGTATTTCTAGCAGTGTCGAAACACAGCAGTGTCGAACCATCCTCCAGTTGTCAGGGCATGCTGGGAGTTGTAGTTATTGCAAACGCTGGAGGGATAGAGGTCAGGGGCAGGAAACTGCATGGAAACCGGGACGTGACTTTTTTTTCGCATTTTCGGTCACTTTGGGAAAATATTTATTTGTTGCAACGAGTCGTAGTATGTAAACGCTAAAACGAACATTCATGCTTGGACAAAATAGCCGATTATACACAAATATATATACACAAAAATTGTAGTCGGGACCTAATAATTCCCTATAGAGCAGTGGTCTTCAACCTGCGGACCTCCAAATGTTGCAAAACTACAACTCCCAGCATGCCCGGACAGCCAACGGCTGTCCGGGCATGCTGGGAGTTGTAGTTTTGCAACATCTGGAGGTCCGCAGGTTGGAGACCACTGCTATAGAGGAAAGTCCCGATGGGTATTTCAAGCTGTGCCAAAATTTTTAAGACCCTTTTATTCATTTATAAAAAAAAAAATTAATCGGGACTGCAAATTCCCCCCCCCAAATCGTCATTGCAGGTTTCCAGCAATTTGTGCACTTTTTCTACATGTCACAGCGTTGCCGGAATTTTTTTTACAATGCTAACTTAGGCCGTGGATTCGTGCTGTGTCCTCAGACGGTTTTATTACTTTCTTGGCCCTTCGCACATCCTGGATTCCTGGGTTTGGTGCCAGACACTTAATAAAAACACATAATTAAATCATCAGATTAAGTATTCCATATTAAATCTGTATTATTCCTTCAAAAACAACCAGGAGGCCTCGGCGTGTCGCGGTACCGGAGGAGCTTTTCCTTTTTTTTTTCAGTCGGCGATCTTCTGGAGGATTGTAGTGGCATTTAATCCCCTTTACACTATCCTAAAGACTACGTGGCCATATGTCTGAGACCGTATGGATGATGAAGACAACGTCATCCGTCTTACACGCGCAGCCACCGGGTTGTATGTTGTGTGTGTGTACATGTAGTAACTTGCCTGTTTTTGCTACGCCCCTAAGTATCTCAGATACACCCACAATATGAAATCACTCTAGGAACGCACATAGCATTTGGCATATTTCTGGCTATTGTTGTTTTCTCGTGTTCTTAGAGAAGTCACCCAAGCGTGACACCATCAGACTCCCTCGTTGTCTAACCTCCCTCCGCCTCAAATCCATAGAACACTCATTCCTGCTCATAAGGTGCCCATACACCTTACATTAACGGTAATGAAAACGATGGTTCGGGCGAAATTTAAAAGATGATGGTTTTAGCCAATTGTTGACTGACTGTCAGTCATCGTCTTAAAAGTTTACAGCAGATAGGTGGACAAAAGATATTTAGCCCACGAATGATGTTTCAAGAAACAATGTTCTTGGGACGTTCCCAGAAAGATTGCTCATCGTTCGCCTGGTGTCATTGATCATGTATGGGCAGTTTTGTCCAATTTGGACAGCCAATATAGACTAAAATGTGTGTGTTGACCAATTTGGACAGCCAATGTAGACTAAAATGTGTATGTTGACCAATTTGGACAGCCAATGTAGACTAAAATGTGTATGTTGACCAATTTGGACAGCCAATGTAGACTAAAATGTGTATGTTGACCAATTTGGACAGCCAATGTAGACTAAAATGTGTATGTTGACCAATTTGGACAGCCAATGTAGACTAAAATGTGTATGTTGACCAATTTGGACAGCCAATGTAGACTAAAATGTGTATGTTGACCAATTTGGACAGCCAATGTAGACTAAAATGTGTATGTTGACCAATTTGGACAGCCAATGTAGACTAAAATGTGTATGTTGACCAATTTGGACAGCCAATGTAGACTAAAATGTGTATGTTGACCAATTTGGACAGCCAATGTAGACTAAAATGTGTGTGTTGACCAATTTGGACAGCCAATGTAGACTAAAATGTGTATGTTGACCAATTTGGACAGCCAATGTAGACTAAAATGTGTATGTTGACCAATTTGGAAGCCAATATAGACTAAAATGTGTGTGTTGACCAATTTGGACAGCCAATATAGACTAAAATGTGTATGTTGACCAATTTGGACAGCCAATGTAGACTAAAATGTGTATGTTGACCAATTTGGACAGCCAATGTAGACTAAAATGTGTATGTTGACCAATTTGGACAGCCAATACAGTGGTCCCTCAAGTTACAATATTAATTGGTTCTGGGACGACCATTGTATGTTGAAACCATTGTATGTTGAGACCAGAACTCTATGGAAACCTGGTAATTGGTTCTAAAGGCACCAAAATGTCATCCAGAAATAGGAAAAAGTGAGAATTAAAGAAAAAGAAGTAGATAACTAATAGATAGATAAAGCAAATCCTTACATATAAAAGTAAGAAAGATCTGCTGGGAGCTGTAAATCACTGTCTATGTCAGTGTTTCCCAAGCAGGGAGCCTCCAGCTGTTGCAAAACTACAACTCCCAGCATGCCCGGACAGCCAAAGGCTGTCAGGGCATGCTGGGAGTTGTAGTTTTGCAACAGCTGGGGGCACTCTGCTTGGGAAACACTGATCTATGTAGAGGACAGGAGCTTCTTGGGGGTCCTGTACAGTTCACAGTGTCCTAAAAAATAATGGAGTCGCCCTCACCTGGTGTCCAAAGGAGCAGCTAACCCTGGTACAGGTAAAGTGTACAGAACATGTAATACCTCCCTGTACTGTAGGGGGCGCTACCAGACAGCAGTCAGTGCATACACTTCAGTAATACAGGTAAAGAGTACAGAACATGTAATACCTCCCTGTACTATAGGGGGTGCTACCAGACAGCAGTCAGTGCATACACTTCAGTAATACAGGTAAAGAGTTCAGAACATGTAATACCTCCCTGTACTGTAGGGGGCGCTACCAGACATCAGTCAGTGTATGCACTTCAGTAATACAGGTGTTTTACCAGTGAATGCCCATTCTGATTGGTCGGTTCTTCCAGCCATTGACACGTTTCACAGATCTGGACTGTCTGTACATTGTATGTTGAATCTGGTTTCAACTTACGATGGTCCAGAAAAGACCATTGTATGTTGAAACCATTGTATGTTGAGGCCATTGTAAGTTGAGGGATGACTGTATAGACTAAAATGTGTATGTTGACCAATTTGGACAGCCAATGTAGACTAAAATGTGTATGACTGTTTGCGAAACGATTGTTTGTGAGAAGATTGTTCATTCAATAGACCAGTGTTTCCTAAGCGTGGTACTTAAAGAGGTACTCTGGTGGAATTTTTTTTTTTTTTAATCAAATGGTGCCAGAAAGTTAAAGAGATTTGTAAATGACTTCTATTAAAAAAATCTTTACCCTTCCAGTACTTTTTAGCAGCTGCATGCTACAGAGGACATATTTTTTTCTTTTTGAATTTTTTTTTGTCTTGTCCACAGTTCTCTCTGCTGACACCTGATGCCCATATCAGGAACTGTCCAGAGCAGGAGAAAATCCTCATAGCAAAGCTTTGCTGCTCTGGACAGTTCCTGACACGGGACAGAGGTGTCAGCAGAGAGCACTGTGGACATGACAAAAAAGAAATTAAAAAAGAAGGATTTCCTCTGTAGCATACAGCTGCTTAATGGTACTGGAAGGGTAAAGATTTTTTAATAGAAGTCATTTACAAATCTGTTTAACTTTCTGGCAAAAATAAAAAAAATTCCACCGGAGTACCCCTTTAAGTCCCCCCCAACAGGTCATGTTTTCAGGATTTCCTTAGTCTTTCATGGGTTATTTAATTGTGATGATGCCTGTTGTACTGACCATAATTATATTACCTGTGAAAGACCTGGAAATCTTAAACCATGACCAGTTGGGGGGGACTTGAGGACCGCGATTAGGAAACACAGCGATAGACCATCCGTCTTTAAGATGACCATACACGTTAAGCAGAAAAAAGTTTGATGACTTAACAACTGTGGAAAAAAACCATCATCTAATAAATGATCAAAGACCCTGGGCCAAAGATGAATTATCTTACTGGTAACATTCTGAGAATATTTTTTGTTTGTGGAAGAAATAGATCTTTCTTGGTCTTTCGTGCAACTATCGGCCAATAATTAAAATGTAATATAGGGATATGTCGGCACTTCTGTGGAATTTGCGGTGGAGCACGAGGTAGGGTAAAGCCACAGGTAGAAGAAAGAGGATACCCAGCACTCACCAGTAATGTACGGTGAAGATTTATTATGCCATAGTGTAGTACAAGGACGCGTTTCGGCGTGGGAGCCTTCCTCAGCTGTCTGCCTAAGGCAGACAGCTGAGGAAGGCTCCCACGCCGAAACGCGTCCTTGTACTACACTATGGCATAATAAATCTAGGCAGACAGCTGCGGAAGGCTCCCACGCCGAAACGCGTCCTTGTACTACACTATGGCATAATAAATCTTCACTGTGCATTACTGGTGAGTTGCTGGGTATCCTCTTTCTTCTACCGATAATTTTAAATTTGGCCGACTTCTTTTCAGATAAGTCGGCTAAAATCACCGTTCATTGTTGAATTTTACCTGACGAATTGTTTTGGTAGAAATCGTCCATTTTAATCTACTTTAATCTACCATGTATGGGTACTAAGTAGGTTGATAAACAACGGCCGAGCAACTGATTGTTTGATAAACAATCATTTTGCAAATGCAGCCCTACGTATTTTGGGCCATATTGGGCGTTTCAGTTGTCCAGACTGGCCTTATAGGATCAATGCCAATGGGCGAGGACAACACGAATGAAAGATCTTTTATCCAATAAAAATTTCAAACCCAGCTGACTACTTTGCGCAGATAGATATCGGTCAACTTGAAAAATTGTTCATTGTTATATTTTATTCGATTAAATGATCAATGTGATTGGTTGAAATCTCCTGTTTTTTATTGACTTCAATCTGAGGTGTATGGGCACCTTTAGGCCATTTTTCTGTATCTGCCGATTGACACCCTACCTGTACATAAACCAGTGTTTTTTCTCTTTCATTCTAGGTCTTAGCATCCGAAACAATCAGGAAGAAGAGCCTGTTGACCCTCAGTTGATGCGCTTGGACAATATGTTGCTGGCCGAAGGTGTAGCAGGACCGGAAAAGGGCGGAGGGTCAGCGGCGGCGGCTGCAGCAGCTGCGGCATCTGGTGGAGTTTCTCCAGATAACTCTATAGAACACTCGGATTACAGGAACAAACTCTCCCAAATCAGGCAAATTTACCATGCGGAGTTGGAGAAGTACGAGCAGGTGAGGGGAATGAAGGCTATGAAGTGGTCTCACATGATGGAAGAGCATAGAAGACCTTTTTGAGCTGGTTTTTGAGAAATGTTTTTGTTTTCCCCCTCATCTTTCAGGCATGTAATGAGTTCACCACACACGTCATGAACCTTTTAAGAGAACAGAGTCGAACCCGACCAATTTCCCCAAAAGAGATTGAGAGGATGGTTGGGATTATCCACAGAAAGTTTAGCTCGATCCAAATGCAGCTCAAGCAGTCCACGTGTGAAGCAGTCATGATCCTCCGCTCTCGGTTCTTAGATGCAAGGTAAAAAATTCACACGTTAAAGGGGTACTCCACTGCCCCAGCATCCGGACCGTTTATTTCAGAACACTGGGTGCGGGGGTCGTGACGTCACATCACAGCCCCTCAATGCAAGTCTATGGGAGGGGGCGTGACGTCCGTCACGCCCCATCCCATAGACTTGCATTGAGGGGGAGTAATGTGACATCACGACCCCTGTAGCCCGTACCCAGCATTCGGAATTAAATGTTCCAGTCACTGGGGCAGTAAAGTACCCCTTTAAGATTCTAACTTTATTCTGAAGGACTGTAGGCTGTCTATTTTAGCTGGTGTTCGTGAGAAGTAGGTGATATGAACTGTTTTTTGTTGGGTTTTTTTAGACGAAAAAGGAGGAATTTCAGTAAACAGGCAACAGAGGTCCTCAACGAATACTTCTACTCGCACCTCAGTAACCCCTATCCTAGTGAAGAGGCTAAAGAGGAACTAGCAAAGAAGTGCGGTATCACTGTATCACAGGTAAATATTATCACAGTGCAAAAGTCACATATAGACTTTATTACTAAATGCTGAATAATTGATTTAACAAGGTATTTTTGTACGTAAAAAGTAATGGTGTCCAATGTTGAATACTCAGTTACAGATTATGTATCATGTTTACATTTTACAGGTGTCCAATTGGTTTGGAAATAAAAGAATCAGGTACAAGAAAAACATTGGGAAGTTCCAAGAGGAGGCCAACATCTACGCTGTAAAGACCGCAGTGACTGTAACGCAGGGAGGCCACAGTGGAGCCAATTCTCCAACAACACCAACATCTGCCGGTAGGTTGCCCTTCATGCTTCTGGGCCATTTTGGGGACTATTCAGAAATTGTGTAGTCTAGAGCTTCCACGTATAATAGTCATCTTACACCTGGGTGGATAGTTAACTGAGCCGTAACGTTAGGCTGCAGTCCCATCTAACTACTGTTCTTTGTTCTTTCTCTGCTTTTCCATTCTGTTATTCCCATCCAATCTTTTTTTTTTCTTTCTGCAAATTCTTTCCAATCCATATCCACTTGTATGCCTGAACCTTGAATTCCCTCCCGATTCTCTTTCCACCGCTAATGATCTGGTCCCCAACTGGTACACAACACACGTACCTCAACATTATCGATTGTCTCCGTCCCTACATCTCTCATTGACTCTTCATTCTTCATCTTTATCCTTAACCCAAATGTGTCTCTGATACTTCATCCCAACCTTCCTTTGTCTCCACCTTGGCCTTCTCCTTCTTAAACATTATTGATTCATCCATGATTCCTTGGATCTCCACCTCTTTCCTTCCTTCTTCTCGTCTCTTACTCCACCACTGTGCTCCTCCAATCTTCTATATTTCTCCTCTATCTCGTTCTTCTCTCAGGTTCTGGTGGCTCATTCAACTTGTCTGGATCTAATGACATGTTCATGGCGATGCAGGGCTTAAACGGGGATTCTTACCCCCCCTCACAGGTCAGTGTTAGGTCCCCTTAACTGCTACTATAATTTTTTTTTTTGTGTTTTCATTGCTCTATACATAATCTGCTCAGTATTTTCCATCGTGTCCATTTCCTCTCCTGTTTGTTATCCAGGTGTATTTCCCATCACACTTTTTTTTATTAAATTCTTCCTCACATCTTATTTTACTTTTCTACTTCTTCTTCTTTCACAACTTTCACCCTTAACCTGTGACATATATTTTCTTCCAAGGTGGAGTCCTTGCGTCACACGATGGGTCCTGGTTACAGTGACAGTTTAGCGGCAAATCAAATGTACAGCCCTCGAGAGATTCGGGTAAGATTCTTTATAGGCTTCAAGACTGTGTAAAGACTCCTATTTTTTTTAGGACAGTATAATATGTATTCTTAACTTCTATATTTACAACTAGTTTTTTTGTTTTTAGGCCAATGGAGGGTGGCAAGAGGCAGTCACCCCCTCCTCTGTCACTTCCCCAACAGAAGGACCAGGCAGTGTACACTCCGACACCTCTAACTGAGCACTCTCCTCCTCTCTATGCTTCTCCCCTATCACCCCTTCAACAAACGAAGGTCTGACCATGAACTGAACTCTGTAACTTGGGTCTAAGCGGGACAGAGAGTGTGGGACCTCTCTAACAGTCCCCTCCTACTTTCACTAAGCTTCCTCTCACCACTTTGTTGAAATGGGCATCGATTCCACAGACGTGATCCAGTAAAGAGCTGGCTGGCCAACCCCATGAGGACATAATGTTGGAAATCGAGTGCTAAAGCAGGAAATATACTCTTCATGAAAAGGTACTACGGTCTTGGAATATACCGGAAAAGGTGTTGGCTCATCCCTTTGACTGTTTTAATATCAATGAGGATAGTCAAGAAGACTAAGAACCATCACACTTATCCAAAAATGAAGTGGACATTGAAATGTTATCCTGCTTAGAAGGTATCCACCACTTTACACTGTTTGGTGGAACAATATGAATGTATTATATAACTATATCTTCATGGGCTGGAAGAAAAAAATAAATAAATAAAAAATTTGGTAGGTGGTGGGGACATCCAGCCCGTGTAAAGAGGAGGTGGAAGAGGGTAGTGGCTAGTAATGGACATCAAAGAAAAAGGAAAAATGGATTATAAGGGGAAAAACACAGGTTACAAAACGTGGCAAACCTAAGAGACAAAGGCGAGGGAAGGAGATGGTGCGGAGAAGCAAAACGAGGAGGAGCAAGACGAATACAGGCATCACAAATAATACAAAAAAAACAGAAAATACTAAAGAGCTACAAAGAGGAGGGAAAGCAAAAAGTAAACAAGACTATGATTCTCCTCACTCCTTCCCTCCAGAATCTACCCAGAATCCTTTGAGGCTCAGCCAATCAAAGAACAGCGTTATTACCTCATAGCGGCTCACATAACCAATAGAGAAGACTTTTTTCTTTTCTTTTTTTTTTCTGAGTTTTCTTTTTGTTCACGCGTTCGCAAGTTTGACTACCTCCAAAGGGAAAAAAATAAAATTATATATATCTCTCACGTCTGCACGGGGGGAGGGGGTTGGCAGTGAGGTGTGCGAGAATCTTGTCTCCCTCTTATCCCCTTCACTCTTTTTTTTTTTTTTTCTATTCTTTGGGGTGCTGGGTTATGAAAATGGATGGTTTTAGAATTTTTTTTCAGGGGGAGGGATGTCTTATATTTTCATATTGCTTTTGGAGAAAATGTTACAGAACTGGAGAGGGGGTGGGGTATATGTGTGTTGGTGTACATATATATATATTATACTACATTCATGGGTATGAATAGATGTGTGAATAAATGCTCTGGAATGAATGCGCACTTGTATAAATACTGGCAGGCTGACTACTGCTACTTGACCTGATAAAGTTTAGAATGCTGGAGAACATTTATGGAAACTATTGCGTTGGACAGACGTGCTGTGACCTGTGAAATGATGGCACTTTTTTTGGGCACCACTTTTCATAACGCCCCTTTGGTGGCTCACAGATACCTTGTTAATTCAGACATCAGCATATTATCCTTCTCAGGGAGATATACAGTATTTTGTTACTGGCCACAGACATCAGAGAGCGATCTTTTACCATTAACATGTCATGGTAAACGGGCATGTTAAAAGTATGTTGTGCGGTAGACCGCATCAAGATACCCCGGGAGGGGGAAATTGCATTGGACAAATTAAAATCCCCTCCTGACACTAGAATCCCATGAAAATGAATGGTCTTCACCAAGTAGCTCATGTCTGTGGAGATGTGACTATGGGCAGATACAGTGATTAGTCTAATGTAGCTATAACTCGTACACCTGTAGACACCAATGCCCTAAACAGGCAAGTATATCACATTTTCCAATAATGTTTAGGTTTGGTGCAGATTGTCGTTCTTAAACATCTGCTGGTCCATACAGATGGCATTCCACATATTTTCTTCTTGTTACTCAAGATCCATTTAACTTGATGTCGGAATATTGAATTGTAGTTGTTGAACACACTTCTCACATGGGGCCAACTGTGGGATAAGAATCACACTTTTTTGTAACAGTGCCTCATAACCTATACGATTCTTTTTTCTTTATAATTTCCATTAAAGAACCTGAGAACAAAGAGAATGGATATAGCCATTGAAGAAGTATAGACAGAACTTGACCTCAAGTGGACAATATGCAGTTGGGTTGAACCAAGATGGCCATGGGTCCAAATAGTGCGTGTGGACATTTCGGTGACCATACATGGTCTAGAGGAAATTTGGTCATCAATTTTCCAAGGGCCAAGTAATACGTTTTCCCAGAGTGCCTGAAGGACACCGTTTCCATCACCATTCAGTGGCTTCCATTCTCTCACAGGGGACCAGCCTTAGACAATCTGATGCCATTTGGATGTTAACCAGACTGAGGAATCGCGTCACAGTTTTGCATAGTTCTATACTGGACTAGTATCGCCCATATCCACCGTATGTATGCAGCGGTAGCATTAGGTCAGGACAGGGTATGACGTAGGCCTTTCCAAAAATGTTCACTCCAACAAATTCTGCTCTTACAATTGATAAATTGTATCTAGCACCCCCATGCAATGAAGGTTTCCATTTTTGTTGCCTCTAAAGGTGCATTCACACTACGTTTTTTCAAAACAGTTCCCGTATCAGGTTTTTGATGAAAAACGGATTCCTCAAAACCTGACTAAACTGTATCAAAACGTGTGTACAAATTTCAACCCGTATACAGTTAAAAAAGTTTTTTAAGAAAAAAATGTATACCTTTTTTAGCTTTTTTTTTAACGTTTTTAACTTTTCACTCCATGAATAAAGTTTCACTTGTTTGATTGAAATTCCAAGAAAAAAAAAACAGTGCAAAGTCAAGAAACGTATGGTGAAAACCGGATGGAACCATATGCACATACAGTTCTGTTCGGTTCCCATTGACTCCCATGTTTTAAAAAAAACGCATACGGTTTAATAAAGTTTTTCACCAGGACCAAAAACCGTGGTAGACTACGGTTTTGGGTACGGGGAAAAAAAAACTGACAAAACCGTACAGGATGCAAAACGGACACAACCTGATGCATCTTTTGGCGTACGGTTTTCAATGGGGAGTCAATGCATATCGTTTTCAATACGGTTCCGTACGGTTTTCACCTTGAAAACGTATACGGGAACTGTATTGCAAAAACGTGGCGTGAATGCACCCTAAAGCCTTCATTCACTAGTAACCATTGATGATGAGACACAATCCTTGTGAATTGCGCTATATTGTGTCAACATGGCAGTCTCCATTGCCCAGGTGACCAGTCAAGAGCACAGTGTATGATTCTGTGTGTATGTATATACACGAGTGATCGGGCGCGCGGGCGTTTTGTAGGTTTGAGCGTGTATGTACAACACAACCCCCTCTCCCCCTGTACTCTCGGCTCAGGCCCGGGATTCTGGGCTGTAGGACGCTACGTTTAGGGGAGACATTGTGTTGAGTGTGTTATCGTTATTACTTTTCTGCTCCTCCCTGTTTTTTGCTTTTTTTTTTTTTATTTCGTTGGGGGTCTCTTATTGGTATTTTTTTCGATTATTATTTTTTGGGGGTGTTAGAATCAGAATTTTTTTTTTCTTTCACATTTATTAAAAGGAATCACTAAGAAAATTGCGTCCTTGCCTCCTCTATGTTATTGCTGTTCCTGTACGAGACAACCGCATCACCCCCACCCCGCTCCCCATTGCCCCTGAATCTTTTATTATTATTTTTTTAATTTTAACTTTGTTACAATGTATCACACCAGATCTTTTTTGTTTTATTCCTTCTCTTCTGTCTATTCTTCACCCCCCAAATCCTCTTTTCCTGACTCCTATTTTCTCCGTCTCTGTCAGTCCCTCTGTTTATTCCTCACCCGTACCCCCCCCCCCCCCCCCACTCCCTGTATCTTCTAATGATTTTAGAAATTGCCTCCCTGGTTTCCATGGCAACTGTCACTGTCTTTAGATTCCTTTGTATAAAAGCACCCCCTCCCCTCCTATTAACCCCTTCAGAGCCACGGACGCTGCACGAGTCGCTCAACCTGTCTTACTGTATTTCTTAGGTGCACTATAGCAGCTCGTACTAGGTGCTAATATTAATGGTTGTTAACTGGAGAGTCCGGAATCGGGACTATGTAAAAAGTGATGGAAAAATAACCAAAAAATAACCAAAAATAACCAAAAAACTATAGGCAAATTTAGGGGCTATTGTGGTAAAGTTGGAATGTGTTGCACTAGGCCCAGCATTGGATATCCTTTCCCTAAAGATACAGATAATCCTATCGGTGTCCATTTCCAAACTGTAAACCTCCAGATTTTGCAAAACTACAACTCCCAGCATGCCCGGACAGCCGTTGGCTGTCCGGGCATGCTGAGAGTTGTTGTTTAGCAACATCTAGATGTCCACCACTGTCTTATTCTGGTCACACACAACAGAAACTGCAGTGACGTCGGCCCCATCGGGACTTGCCCCCCTGGCCTCCATTAAATTTGGTTAAAATCAATGAGATCAATGTGAGAACCTATTGGTAGCTGGCCGCTTTAATATTGACCACAGATGGCTGCGGCAGAGATTGATCAGGTCCTGGCAGACACGAGAGTAATTGCTGCTGAAGGATGATTGAAGATGGCTGACCCCGGCCTGTGTGTGACCGCACCGCCTATGCCCCCTTCCCTCCCCCCCTGAGACGCCAGGAGATGGCCTGGACGGTCACATTGTCTTATTTGTATGTGCGGACAGATCTGGGATCTTGTCACCACAATGTAATTACTCTATGGAGCCTTGTGTGGCCATAGAAAAAAAACAAAAAACATTTTATTGCTTATTTAGGATGACTGTCGTGGAAATCCAAAAACAGGACCCCCGCCCCCCACACACATCATTTCTGCTCTGTCACATATCTCCTGTGCTGAGAAACCATCTCGGAGGGATTTACAGTAGAAGCTCTTTCTATAAGAATCACATATTCGGTACTAGTAGAGTACACAATGTTGCCCGGCCTTCCTTTCTAAACCTTGTGGGAGAGGAAAGGCAACAATGACACTTACCCCAATGTCATATCCTGACCTCATATCACATCCTTATATCTCGTCCTCATATCTCTAACTCATGTATCATCCTCATATTCATATCTTGTCCTCATATGCCATCCTCGTATCTCTACCTCATATCACATCCTTATATCTCGTTCTCATATCACATCCTTATATCTCGTCCTCATATCTCTCCCTCATATCACATCCTTATATCTCGTCCTCATATCACATCCTTATATCTCGTCCTCATATCACATCCTTATATCTTGTCCTCGTATCTCTACCTCATATCACATCCTTATATCTCGTTCTCATATCACATCCTTATATCTCGTCCTCATATCTCTCCCTCATATCACATCCTTATATCTCGTCCTCATATCACATCCTTATATCTCGTCCTCATATCACATCCTTATATCTCATCCTCATATCTCTCCCTCATATCACATCCTTATATCTCGTCCTCATATCTCTACCTCATGTATCATCCTCATATTCATATCTTGTCCTCATATGCCATCCTCGTATCTCTACCTCATATCACATCCTTATATCTAGTCCTTATATCTCGTTCTCATATCTCTCCCTCATATCACATCCTTATATCTCGTTCTCATATCACATCCTTATATCTTGTCCTCATATCTCTCCCTCATATCACATCCTTATATCTTGTCCTCATATCACATCCTTATATCTCGTCCTCATATCACATCCTTATATCTCATCCTCATATCTCTCCCTCATATCACATCCTTATATCTCGTCCTCATATCTCTACCTCATGTATCATCCTCATATTCATATCTTGTCCTCATATGCCATCCTCGTATCTCTACCTCATATCACATCCTTATATCTAGTCCTTATATCTCGTTCTCATATCTCTCCCTCATATCACATCCTTATATCTAGTCCTCATATCACATCCTTATATCTCGTTCTCATATCTCTCCCTCATATCACATCCTTATATCTAGTCCTTTTATCTTGTCCTCATATCTCTACCTAATATCACATCCTTATATCTAGTCCTCATATCACATCCTAATATCTTGTCCTCATATCTCTACCTCATATCACATCCTTATATCTCTCCCTCATATCACATCCTTATATCTAGTCCTCATATCACATCCTTATATCTAGTCCTCATATCTCTACCTCATATCACATCCTTATATCTCTACCTCATATCACATCCTTATATCTCGTCCTCATATCACATCCTTATATCTCGTCCTCATATCACATCCTTATATCTCGTCCTCATATCACATCCTTATCTCGTCCTCATATCTCTCCCTCATATCAAATCCTTATATCTAGTCTTTATATCTTGTCCTCATATCTCTACCTACTATCACATCCTTATATCACATCCTTATATCTCTCCCTCATATCACATCCTAATTTCTTGTCCTCATATCTCTACCTCATATCACATCCTCATATCTCTCCCTCATATCACATCCTTATATCTCTCCCTCATATCACATCCTTATATCTAGTCCTCATATCACATCCTTATATCTAGTCCTCATATCACATCCTTATATCTAGTCCTCATACTTCTACCTCATATCACATCCTTATATCTCGTCCTCATATCTCTCCCTCATATCACATCCTTATATCTCGTCCTCATATCACATCCTTATATCTCTCCCTCATATCACATCCTAATTTCTTGTCCTCATATCTCTCCCTCATATCACATACTTATATCTCTACCTCATATCACATCCTCATCTCTCCCTCATGTTTCGTCCTCATAACTCTACCTCATATCACATTATTATATCTCTCCCTCATATCACATCCTTATATTTAGTCCTCATATCTCTACCTCATGTATCATCCTCATAATCATATCTTGTCCTCATATGCCACCCTCATATCTCTCCCTCATATCTAGTTCTTATATCTCTACCTCATATCACATCCTTATATCTCGTCCTCATATCACATCCTTATATCTTGTCCTCATATCTCTACCTAATATCACATCCTTATATCTCTCCCTCATGTCACATTCTTATATCTAGTCCTCATATCTCTCCCTCATATCATATCCTTATATCTCGTCCTCATATCTCTCCCTCATATCACATCCTTATATCTAGTCCTTATATCTCGTCCTCATATCACATCCTTATATCTAGTCCTCATATCACATCCTTTTATCTCGTCCTCATAACTCTCCCTCATATCACATCCTTATATCTCGTCCTCATATCACATCCTTATATCTTGTCCTCATATCTCTCCCTCATATCACATCCTAATATCTTGTCCTCATATCTCTCCCTCATATCACATCCTTATATCTCGTCCTCATATCACATCCTTATATCTCTCCCTCATATCACATCCTTATATCTCTCCCTCATATCACATCCTTATATCTCGTCCTCATATCTCTACCTCTTATCACATCCTTATATCTCGTCCTCATATCTCTCCCTCATATCACATCCTTATATCTCGTCCTCATATCACATCCTTATATCTCGTCCTCATATCTCTACCTCATATCACATCCTTATATCTAGTCCTCATATCACATCTTTATATCTAGTCCTCATATCACATCCTTATATCTAGTCCTCATATCACATCCTTATATCTTGTCCTCATATCACATCCTTATATCTTGTCCTCATATCTCTCCCTCATATCACATCCTTATATCTTGTGCTCATATCTCTACCTCATGTCATGTCCTCATATTCCTATCTTGTCCTCATATCCCCTCCTCACAAATTTCTTGTCCTTATATCCGTCATCATATTCTGTCCTTATATCTCGTCCTCATATCACATCCTTATATCTCGTCCTCATATCTCTACCTCATATCATATCCTTATATCTAGTCCTCATATCACATCCTTATATCTAGTCCTCATATCACATCCTTATATCTCGTCCTCATATCACATCCTTATATCTCGTCCTCATATCTCTACCTTATATCACATCCTTATATCTCGTCCTCATATCACATCCTTATATCTCGTCCTCATATCTCTACCTCATATCACATCCTCATATCTCGTCCTCATATCACATCCTTATATCTCGTCCTCATATCACATCCTTATATCTCGTCCTCATATCGCTACCTCATATCACGTCCTTATATCTAGTCCTCATATCACATCCTTATATCTTGTCCTCATATCTCTACCTCATGTCATGTCCTCATATTCCTATCTTGTCCTCATATCCCCTCCTCACAAATTTCTTGTCCTTATATCCGTCATCATATTCTGTCCTTATATCTCGTCCTCATATCACATCCTTATATCTCTCCCTCATATCACATCCTTATATCTCGTCCTCATATCTCTACCTTATATCACATCCTTATATCTCGTCCTCATATCACATCCTTATATCTTGTCCTCATATCTCTACCTCATATCACATCCTTATATCTCGTCCTCATATCACGTCCTTATATCTAGTCCTCATATCACATCCTTATATCTGGTCCTCATATCTCTACCTTATATCACATCCTTATATCTCGTCCTCATATCACATCCTTATATCTTGTCCTCATATCTCTACCTCATGTCATGTCCTCATATTCCTATCTTGTCCTCATATCCCCTCCTCACATAATTTCTTGTCCTTATATCCCTGTCATCATATTCTGTCCTTATATACTGACTTCATAATCAGTCCTCATATCCTATGCTAATATTCCAATTTTAGATCCCATCCTCATATTCTGATCTCATAATCCGAGCTAACATCTCAACTTCATAACCCATCCTCATATCCAGTCCCCCATATCCCATCCTCATAACCTGTCCTCAAATCCAGTCCCCCATATCCTGTCCTCAAATTCAGTCCTCATATCCTGTCCTCAAATTCAGTCCTCATATCCCATCCTCGTATCCTGTCCTCATATCCCATCCTCGAATTCCGACCTCATATTTCGACCTCATCTACCTATCTAACATCTCAACCCTTTCTCTTATCCAGTCCCCCATATCCCGTCCTCATATCCCATCCTAATATTCCAGCTTTATATGTCGTTCTCATATCCTGTCGTCCACACAAACCATTCTCTGTACCTGCCTGGCAGACAGTTGGCATGTTGTTTAAAAGTCCCGGGCAATCACTGCAGCCCAAGGGTAACACAGTCAGATGTACTGGAGCTCCCATAGACTTCCATGGGATGTCTGAAAAAATACTCCACCCTCGAGTAAGGAGGTGGCTTATGGCAAATTTATCTCTACTATATTTTCAGTTTCATCAAAATTTCTCCAACCATTTGAAAGTTATACACATAGATATATGTACACACGTTGAGTATATATATATATATATATATATATATATATATTTAATATATTTAATTCAATAATGAAATGGACCTATGTTTAAACACAGACAGATATATATATTCAGCGCCCTGGAAATAATTGTGTTGTAAAAAAAATAAAGATACTAATCTAGATAATAAAAGCAAAATATGCAAAATCATCTACAACGTGTAGATGTAACAAGTGTGGAATAGATAACGAAACAAGTTTCTTGTAGGGGAAACCATAATGTTACCCGAAAACAGCTTTTGTCCAGGTTTGCATAGTGTCGCTTGTCACACGTACGTCCTACCCTAAGGTGTTAGTGCATAAAAGATTGTCACATGACCGCTGATGCCGGTATAGAGGGTGCAAGCAAAAAACAGACCCCAGTCCAGATAAAACAGTAAAAAAAAAAGTCGCTTGCATACTATACACACACATGTATGTATATATATGTGTATATATATATATATATATATATATATATATATACACACACAATATATATCATATATATATACACAATATATATAATATATATACAATGTATATATATACTTAATTAATTAATTAATTTATATATAATTTATATAATATATACCAGATACCGATGGCCCAACCAGCGTGCCTCCAGCTGTTGCAAAACTACAACTCCCAGCATGCCCAGAAAGGTTTACAGATTGCTGGGATCCCTCTTAAAGGAAAGGTTCTCTTTTTGTGTAATCTGTGTGTAATCTGCCACAGAAATTCCATCATGAGCACAGTGCCACAAAACGTCACTGTAAACAATGGGACTCTGCTGCTATGGAATTTTCCAGCAGAGTTTTTCCGCCGGATTCCTTTTGGAAATTTCGCCTGACAGGGACACTTTAAGGCCGGATGCACATTACAGAATCTCCACCAGGAGCTTTTTAAGTTATTATATCTGTGTGTAGGGGGAAGGGGTCCTTGTTCAGGACTGTCGTCAGAGTAAAGCAGTGTTTCCTAACCAGGGTGCCTCCAGCTGTTGTAAAACTATAACACTGGAGGCACCAAGATTGGCAAACACTGGAGAAGAGAGTGGTTACAAAGAGCGTCTCTCACTCTGGAGGACCTGTCCTGTCATACATTCCATACACAACAATTGACTTGAATGGACACTGTGTAATGCTTCCTCCCTCCTGCGGGAGTGCTGTAGGGACACTGATCCCTGGGGATCACTTTGTTGCAAGCTAACTATATCAAGGGCTCTGTAACAGAGAGAGTCCATTTCAGGACAAGGCCTATCCTTTCAAAGGGTCTATATAGTTTAGGGTGAGACAAATTTTTTTTTGAATTGTCTAAATTTAGTTTTCTAAGTGTAATATTTTCAATTTCGCCAGCATATAGCACAGTGAATGCCATAAGCTGGAGCCTGGGTCGGATACACTGTACCGCACCCCCTCCCGATGTGAGTATATACCGTACACTACGTCGTCTCCATATGTATCTAACACATAGGAGACGTGTGTGGATGAGGCACCTGGGACCTCTCCTCTCTATCGCTCTAGGGGGACCTTTCTTTTTCCTGGCACCTAACAGCTTTCTAATGAATACTAATTATGGCAGGAATTCGTCATCGCCGGTCCTCTAATTGCATTTTAATTAGGCATGTTAATGAGTGTAATTAGCGGCAGATCGGGCTGACACCGAGCGAGAGCAGGAAGTGATGGGAGGCGGCCGCCATGACATACTGTAGATGGTAATGATAGGAAATATTGGCCCTGTATATGTGTCACACATTCCTATGCATGGGAATTACTGGCAAACTATGGCTCTGCAGCTGGTGCGGAACAACAACTCCCAGCATGCCCTGACAGCCGAAGGCTGTCAGGGCATGCTGGGAGTTGTTGTTCCGCACCAGCTGCAGAGCCTCCACTTTTAACTGCCGGCCCTATAGGTTACTGCAGCGCCTTCATCTCTATATAAACTTGTGCAAGGGAAAAGTTGACCAGTTGCCCATAGCAACCAATCAGATCGCTGCTTTCACTTTTGAAGAGGGCCTCTGAAAAATGAAAGCAGCCATCTGATTGGTTGCTAGGGGCAACCAGTCAACTTCCCCCTCAGCACAGGCCTTGATGCATCTCCCCCTTTATACATATTTAACAACTTTATTTATTACCATAAATTACAATTTCGCCGCACGGAGAATTTACATTTCGGCAAATTATATTTATAAACGCCCGCTCCTTATTTTAAATGGGATCCATATATTTCCATACATGCATAGGTAATGCCAGTGTGCCTTACAAGCCGGATGTATGTGGAATTTGAAACATTTTTTGGCTGCCTATAGAGGTTGTCACTCAGCTTTCCTAGAACCCTGAATGACAAAGCTGCTTCATTGATGCAGCAATATGGCTTTTCATGTTTGCCTTTCAGGTATCTAGGAGAGAGTGATGACCATAGCTTCCGTATGGGCTATTCAGAAGGTCAAAGAAAGTTTGCCATTCAGGAGTCTTAAAGAGTTGAGTGATGGCCAATAGGTCTACAAGGCATGCACCTAAATGTAGGATGTATCAGTGCGCATTTGCCATTCAGGCGTCTAGGAGAGCTGGGAGACAGCCATACATCTACAGGGGGTGTCCCTCGATGTAGAAGATTTCAGTGTGCCATTCAGAAGCCTAGAAGAGCTGAGTGACAGCCAATATGTCTACAGGGGGTGACCCTCATTGTAGAAGATATCAGTGTGCCATTCAGAAGCCTAGAAGAGCTGAGTGAAAGCCAATATGTCTACAGGGGGTGACCCTCATTGTAAAAGATATCAGTGTGCCATTCAGAAGCCTAGAAGAGCTGAGTGAAAGCCAATGTGTCTACAGGGGGTGACCCTCATTGTAGAAGATATCAGTGTGCCATTCAGAAGCCTAGAAGAGCTGAGTGAAAGCCAATGTGTCTACAGGGGGTGACCCTCATTGAAGAAGGTATCAGTGTGCCATTCAGGAGTCTGAATGGCAAGTGCACACGGATAATTCCTGTACTGCTGCATAATTATCACTGCACACTTGCCATTCCTGAATCTAGGAAAGCTTAGTGGCAACCAATATAACCACAGGGTTATGAAGGAATAAACATTTTTTACAAGTGCCATTCAGGGATCTAGGAGAGCTGCGTAACAGCCAACATGTCCATCATTACAGCTCCCACCAGTGTTGTCACTCCGCTTTACTAGACGTCTTAGTAATGTGTCAGTACAGTATGTATCAATGTGCACTGGCCACTCACGAGTTTCGAAAAGCTGTTGTCACTCCACTTTCCTAGAGTCCTGAATGGCAACTATACCAAGGCATATAGCAATACAGGTTGTATTAATGCGTATTTTTTCATTCAAGAGTCTAGAAAAGCTGGGTGACAACCAATGTTTGGGCTTGAAAGGTGGCCCTATTCATTGTCACTCAGCTTTACTAGAGCCCTGAATAGCAAATCAGCCATAGTATGCGGTAATACATTATGTAAATTTTTCATATCAGGAGTCTAAGAGTTGAGCTACATGCCGATCCCCACCAGCTTGTGCAAAACTACAACTCCCAGCATGCCCGGACAGCCAACGGCTGTCCGGGCATGCTGGGAGTTGTAGTTTTGCAGGAGCTGGAGGCACCCTGGTTGGGAAACACAGCTCTGTAGATCAGCCCAGCTCATGGCCGCCTCCATTGTGTGTAGGTGGTGAATACCTCCCCCACCTATAGGTGATGACTTCTGGTTCTTCTCGTTTTTCCTCCTGCGTCTACATCCAATAAAAAAAAAAAAATGACATGCACAATACATGCATCAAAATTCCATTAATCCGCCATTTTATTGTGTGTATTACGACTGCAACACTCGTACATTATGCAATAGGTTCAGTCAGTGAACAGTATTTTGTGGGTCTGTAATCCTCTTCCCTATCATGGCCTCTCCTTCCTGGTTGAGCAGTTGCTCAGTACTACAAGTCCCAGAATGCATTGCTTTTTTTCGGGTCTTCATTACAGCCCTCCCACATAACCAGTTCCCCCATCCGGATCTACTGCTGAATATTACAGCAGACTGTTGCTCTGTAGTAAGTAAATCTGCAGCGCCTGCTGTATTCATCTCCTGTCTGCTCCTCTGCCTGTGGCATTGTTTAGCACAGAGCAGCATGTTGTAACCACACCTAGTTCTTTACCAACTGTCCCAATAAAGATGTATATCCGTATGTTTATATGACAGGGAGATGGTGATGTAGCTGTAGGAACTGATCAGAGGTGATGACATCACTCAGGGGGCGGGGCTAGAGCCCACAGACAAAATTCGGCTACGCCTCCTGAGACAGCAGAGGATGATGCGTTCTCTCGGGAGAGAGGGGGGAGCCGGGGAGATGATGAGACATCACACTGACAATAAAAGTACTACACAACATCCTGTCAGGAGAGAGGGAGGAGCCTGGAAGCTGCTGAGACAACACTACACTGACAATGAGAGGACTACACAACCTTCTGTCAGGAGAGAGAGAGGAGCCAGGGAACTGCTGAGAGTACAATGACAATGAGAGGACTACACAACTCTCTGTCAGTAGAGAGGGAGGAGCTGGGAAACTGCTAAGACAACACCACACTGACAATGAGAGGACTACACAACTTTGTGTTTGGAGAGGAGGAGCTGGAGAGCTGCTGAGACAACACCACACAGCCAATGAAAGGACTACACAACTTCCTGACAGGAGAGAGGGAGGAGGCAGGGAAAGGCTGAGACAACACCACACTGATCATAAGAGGACTACACATCTTCCTGTCAGGAGAAAGTGAGGAGCAACTCCCCGCTGCTGAGACAACACTGCACTGACAATGAGTGGACTACACTACTTCCTGTCAGGAGAGAGGGAGGAGCCAGGAAATGGCTGAGACAACACCACACTGATCATAAGAGGACTACACATCTTCTTGTCAGGAGAAAGTGAGGAGCAACTCCCCGCTGCTGAGACAACACTGCACTGACAATGAGTGGACTACACAACTTCCTGTCAGGAGAGAGGTTTGAGCTGGGGAGCTGCTGAGACAAAACTGCACTGACAATGAGAGGGCTACAAAACTTCCTGTCAGGAGAGAGGTTTGAGCTGGGGAGCTGCTGAGACAAAACTGCACTGACAATGAGAGGACTACAAAACTTCCTGTTTGGAGAGGAAGAGCTGGAGAGCTGCTGAGACAACACTACACTGATGAGAGGACTACACAACTTCCTGTCAGGAGAAAAGGAGGAGCTGGGGAGCTGCTGAGACAACACTGCACTGACAATGAGTGGACTACATAACTTCCTGTTAGGGGTATTTCAAGCAAAAAAAAACATGTGAAGCCAGTACAATTAGTGATAACACTATATTAGTAAATTATATATCTTGGGGTGATAGTCTTTTTTTTTTTTTACAGATTTTTGACATGACCTACTGACACATCAAAACGTTTGATCAGTAGGGGGTGCTGAGACCCCCAGCAAGCGCTAAAGTCTGTAGACTAATGTTCCCCAACCTGTGACTCTCTCCAGCTGTTGTAAAACTACAACTCCCATCATGCCCGTGAGTTGTAGTGTTGCAACAGCTGGAGAACCACAGATGTGGGAACGCAATTATAGACTGTACGGCGAACCAAAGCCTGCGTCAGACGTATAACCACAGGAAGAAAGGGAACGTATAGAGCGGGTTCAGTGTATGGCAGAGGATATAACACACAGGAAGTGTCCTACACCGAGACGTCACACGCACGGCCACCTCCCCCCCAACACTACGTTATGAGATCATCAAAGAGGAGACGGCTCAGTGCTGCCATCTGGTGACACAAATCGCACATAGCTGCCACTACAATAAGGCGACCGTACACGAGTCACTGGTCCCCTTGTCTGACCGCGGTGATAATTATTTTTCACTATTAAGACCCTGGCCAAAATATAGGACCCTTACTAGTATTATATATATATATATATATGTATATATATATATATATATATATATACATGAATATATATATATATATATATATTTGCACTGACACCGTATGGCGGCACTTGTTTACATACGGCAGATATGTTGCAGTTCTATTTATTTTAATGGGGATGTTATGGTGGTGGCAAGTGTATGGGTTTCTGCAAACCCCCCCATCCGGATGAATGGGATAGTCACAGGAATTACTGCTGTGTGTGAATATATCCATACTACTCTTTGTACCGCCATATAGTGCCCCCTAGAACTGTATTCTCCTTAGGAAGCGACACTTAATAATTTGAAACACTTTGCCTCTGTAGTGTTCCTCTTGGCTTCCGTATGTATATACTGTACAGGCGTAAACTGGTAATCGATACGCAAAACTTATCCCGGTGGGTGCGACCGCTGAGACCCAAAATGGGGCCAATGGGGACAATTGGTAGCCCGGTTAGTCTAAAAAAAATGAGGGCTGGGCCACTTAGTTGTAAGAATCGGGCCTCGTTCTGGAGATCAACGGGGGGGGGTCCCAAAAATTGGGATACTTATCCCGAGTTGTGTGCATAACTGTAGTACCTCTTTATAGGGAATCTGACAGCTGTTTCATGCGGCACAAACCACCGGCAGAATGAAACTTCAGGGTTCAGTAATACAGCAAACTATGATTAACTCCGTCTCTGGCATCTTTGAAAACTATAATTTCTCTGAAGAAAAAAAAACAAAAAAACGGGTATTTCAGAATTATTAACCGTTTGCTGTGTTAACGAACGTGGTTCGGGTAGCATGAAACAGCAGTCAGGTTTTCTTAAAAGGGTTTAACCTGACTACTAAATCAGCGACCTATTCTTAGGACAGTGTTTCTCAATCAGCATGGCTCCAGCTGTTGCAAAACTACAAGTCCCAGCCGTTGGCTGTCCGGGCATGCTGGGACTTGTAGTTTTGCAACAGCTGGAAGCACGCTGCTTGGGAAACACTGCTTATAGGTTATGCCATCGGTATCAGGTTGGTGGGGGTCCGATGCTCAACACTCTCACTGATCAGCTGAAGGGCCATGAGGTCCACTGAGTGCAGCGCCCCCTTCCTTGTTTACCCAGCACTGCTTGGTACTCTAAGTGGTGTCTGGGCTGATATTGCAACTCTTCAATCGAATGCCTACCCTTAGGATAAGTCATTAACATCCGATCAGTGGAGGGGCCCATTCCCGGTGCCCCCGCCAATCAGCTCATTCTTATCAGGCAGAGTTCTCACTGAAGTGAATGGGACAAATTAGGGCACGTTCACACTACAGAACTTGCGAGCTGAGAAATTCCGGTGCAGCAGCCTCCCATTGTTTTCCCTGTGCAGGCTGCTAAAATTCATACTCCCAGACATCCAGGTGGACTGCATGCTCAGGACTCCTGCAGGTAGACCAGTGTTTCCCAAGCAGTGGGGTCACCGGGAGTTGCAAATCTACAACTCACTATTCTGCTGGTGGGGTCACTGTGTACATACATTACATTACTTATCCTGTACTGATCCTGAGTTATATTCTGTATTATACTCCAGAGCTGCACTCACTATTCTGCTGGTGAGATCACTGTGTATATACATTACATTACTTATCCTGTACTGATCCTGAGTTATATCCTATATTATACACCAGAGCTGTACTCACTATTCTGCTGGTGGGGTCACTGTGTACATACATTACATTACTTATCCTGTACTGATCCTGAGTTATATCCTGTATTATACACCAGAGCTGTACTCACTATTCTGCTGGTGAGGTCACTGTGTACATGCATTACATTACTTATCCTGTACTGATCCTGAGTTATATTCTGTATTATACTCCAGAGCTGCACTCACTATTCTGCAGGTGAGGTCACTGTGTACATACATTACATTACTTATCCTGTACTGATCCTGAGTTATATTCTGTATTATACTCCAGAGCTGCACTCACTATTCTGCAGGTGAGGTCACTGTGTACATACATTCATTACTTATCCTGTACTGATCCTGAGTTATATCCTGTATTATACTCCAGAGCTGTACTCACTATTCTGCTGGTGAGGTCACTGTGTACATACATTATATTACTGATCCTGAGTTATAGCCTGTATTATACTCCAGAGCTGTACTCACTATTCTGCTGGTGAGGTCACTGTGTATATACATTACATTACTTATCCTGTACTGATCCTGAGTTATATCCTGTATTATACTCCAGAGCTGCACTCACTATTCTGCTGGTGGGGTCACTGTGTACATACATTACATTACTTATCCTGTACTGATCCTGAGTTATATCCTGTATTATACTCCAGAGCTGCACTCACTATTCTGCTGGTGAGGTCACTGTGTACATACATTACATTACTTATCCTGTACTGATCCTCAGTTATATCCTGTATTATACTCCAGAGCTGTACTCACTATTCTGCTGGTGAGGTCACTGTGTATATACATTACATTACTTATCCTGTACTGATCCTGAGTTATATCCTGTATTATACTCCAGAGCTGTGCTCACTATTCTGCTGGTGAGGTCACTGTGTATATACATTACATTACTTATCCTGTACTGATCCTGAGTTATATCCTGTATTATACTCCAGAGCTGTACTCACTATTCTGCTGGTGGGGTCACTGTGTACATACATTACATTACTTATCCTGTACTGATCCTGAGTTATATCCAGTATTATACTCCAGAGCTGTACTCACTATTCTGCTGGTGGGGTCACTGTGTACATACATTACATTACTTATCCTGTACTGATCCTGAGTTATATCCAGTATTATACTCCAGAGCTGTACTTTCTATTCTGATGTTACAAAACTACAACTCCCAGCATGTCCGGACAGCCAACGGCTGTCCGGGCATGCTGGGAGTTGTAGTTTTGCAACAGCTGGAGGCACACTGGTTAGGAAACCCTGTTCTAATGTGTACGTCTGTTACATCGCCGTCCACACAGACATTGTCGCACGCTTGCGGTA